>NC_045131.1:5186465-5491551 GCF_007655135.1 Punica granatum
CAGCTAGGTTTTTCTTTTATTTTACAGAAAGACAGAGACAAAGCAAAAGAAGAAGAGGAGGAAGAAGAAGATGAAGCAGCAAAGCTTCATAAGGTTGCTGTCAAACCTAAAGTCAAAATGAAAGCGTCACATCAGGGGGGCCCACTTCCGTAGTGTCAAAGTAAAAGAGGACGAGAGTGCATGAGATCCCAACACCTTTCCATCAATTTTCTACTAACCCAATTTTTTTAGCTGTCGGCACAACTTTTCGCTTCACCAAAATGCGAGATTTTACCATTTAAATTGGTTTAGATGGTCAATATTTTTTTCTAAATAAAACTTAAGATTTGAATTTTTTGAATGAAAAAATTTCACAATATGATAATTTTACTTCTTAATTGGTCGATTCGGCTCAAATCTGCATTAGCTAGGATTATAATTTTGAATACTGGGAGATGCACACCAAAAAAAGAATGTAGAATATTTTTCTTATGGCCAGAGTGAAGTTAACGTCTGAATATAGATTACTCTGTATTAATAGACTGATAGACTAATGACACCTCATAATCTGAAATTAATTTTTTTATTTTCTAAAAGAAATTCATTTTTTCTCTCATATTTTCGTCCGAGGAGGATGATAATAAAACTAAATTTACAAATTCAATCTTACATTAAAGATGATTACACAATATCTTTGGCGGAGGGTATGCACAAAAACTAATCACAATACAAATGTATGCCCTCCTATGTTTCATATATACATCATGGATAAATATATGAGAACTTTTTCCTGAAAAATATAATATTATAAGTCATGACTTAACTCGTAACCTAAAGATTATGTCGTCTCGATATATACTAGTAAAAAATCTCAAGGTAAATATAAGTGATGACATGAGGGTTGCTTCTTCTCCTCAAGTTCCTTGTCGGAGGGACCGCGCATTGTTAACATAAAAAAAGGAGTGATTTGATAAAGAATTAGGGGGACAGGTGATGTCACATACTCCTTTAACTATACATATATATATATACATATATATATATATATATATTTCAATTTATAAAAAAATATTATTATTGTTATTTGTTTTGTAATGTCAGCTAAACAACTTAGCTTGCTTGGTTAAGTTTCTACCCAACACACATCTAAACTCGGACTTTCTATGCTTTTTCCTTGCCACGTACGTACGTCCAACGTAGGTTCTTTTCCTCCATGCAAATGAAGAGAAAAGTAACCACATGCAATTACAAGGGACTTTTATCTCAGACTAAAATTAATTTCGATAATCCAATTTACCGTCTAAACTAATATACGAAAACACGTACGGATAATTAGATTTCCTAACTCTCGTGTCTAGATGACTACTCAGGAAACAAGGAAAACAAAAATGTACTTTATTTATATGATTCGAATACTGGTTCATTCCTATATTGATCGATCCTAAAATATATTAAGTGTGGCATATATAATCGATATCAACAACACACTCAATTTATACTAATAATTAACTAACGAGAATATGATGTTTGATTCTTTTGGAAAGATCGAGAGGAAATGGAAAAGAATAATCATTCATAGGGTTTGCTTAAAAAATGGTTCATTTTTTTGGTTTTCAAATCGTTTAGTTATTTTCTTATGTTTCACTCCATACAATTTGATAACCTAACTACACGGTTGACACTGTAATGACTTTGGTCGCAGTTTGTTTATATTCTTCCATTAAAAGGACCAAAAGACTCGGCCAGCTTTTCGGAGATTAGGCTTTCCTTTAATTTCTACTATTCGTTTTCTTCAGCTCAGCTACCTTTTTCTGGGGCAGCTTCGAAGTCATAATAATAATATGACTTTTTTTTTTCCCGAGAAGGAAGGTCATAAGTCTAGTAAAGGAAAATAAAAGAATACAGCTGAAAGTCTCACTAGCAAGAATCGAGAATTCAGAATATTTTGATTCCATGCAAGAGTATGTGCTACTACATAATGATTTTTTTCCCCATTGTGCACCACGTGGTATTAATTCGCAATCCCACTGAGCCCCAATTAATCTAGCTCAGAGCCGAATTGACCCACTAAATTAAGCTTTCACAATCGTGAATTTTCTTTATTTAGAAGACTAGAAATCAAGAATTTATTTAAAATGAACAATTGTCGAACAATTTAAACCAACTCACTTTGGTCATAATATGACGTCATAACCATAGTTAAACAATGTTCCTTTACCAAGAAAAAGAGATGTTCCCTATTTACAATTTTTTTTATCTTTATTGTTTTCTTTTATTACAAAAGGAGGTCTATGGATGTACTATAATGAAATAGAAAACCTCATGAGTAGTTTCATAACGAGAAACGAATAAAAAATCTCTAAATTATCAAGCAAGAGGCGTGTATCACTGCACAGTCTGGATTACGCCCCCTTTGTTCATTTTTTTTTCCATAATTAGTTGGAAGATCATTCTTACAGCAAAAGTTTGTTCGGATTGTGAGATACAAAAGAATATGAAAAATTATTATACAATTTTTTTATTGTATAATAGCCCTCCCTAGCTAATTACTTCTTCATAACCTTGCGTTTCCACGGACCTATAAACAAGTTATAATTTTCAATCACTTCCATTGTTTTTACACTTTCTTTTTTAAGTGCGAATATGAGTATATCGTGGCAGAGATACATGTTTGAAGATTAATTATTGAATGAACTAGAAATATGCCCGAGGCATCACTTCTGAAAGCGAAACATTGCTTCGGTCCCATTCATTCACCCGAAAGAAAACATGATCAAACATGAACGATTTTATACTTTTCATTGAATATCAAAGAGAGAAAGGAAAACATCAATTTCAAAATTTTTCATCTTGTGAAACCTTAGCCAGTTTAGAATATTATGATCAATGGTGTCACCTTAGCAATCTTAATTAATTGTGTATTAAATACAAGTTAATAACTGCAAGTTATTAAATTTTGGGCTATAGCCATCAGCTACTTATAATTATCAAGAGATTAATAGCTAATAAAGAGATGATATATTCGTCAAAAAAAATTCTTGCAATATGTGATAATTTCTTTAAACAAGCATATAACACGCTTCTAGAATTATCATTTAGCCCTTGTCTTGGACTGGCTGAGGTTTATATCTTGACAACGACAGTGACTCGGAACATCGACATATTGGATGAAAATTATTAAAGAAGAACTATAAAAGACTGACTAGTTAGAGAAATTATAATTAAAATTGGGAAATCGGAAAATAACTAATCAAATTAAAAATAAATATTTCATTACGTCCTGTACACGTGAATCGTATTTGTGATGAAACACCCATCAAACACACCAACCTCTCCTTATTCAAACTATTCAAATAATGGTATCATCTGAAAAACTTACATATTTATATATAAGACACTAACAACCCTAATTGAAACACAAAAAATTATAAGGTCGTGGGGTCTCAAATATCTATGCTAATTTCATCATATCTTTACCCGAAGGTTCATTTTCTCTCAGTGGGTTCTTTTGGGCTCGAACCCTATTGGACATTAGTACCACAGCCAAAGCTTCCCCTCCACGAATGCAAACTATTAAATAGTTTTGTGTCATTGGTGAGCCAAACCCTAAATAAATACTGCCCATACGATCATGGTTTGATATGATAATAATCACATTGCTTGGCCAACGGAAAGAAATGGGTCCATTACCCAAAAAAAAAAAACAAAAGGGGAAGAAAGAGGTCTATACTTGGGTACATCAAAGCATGTTTCGGACTCGAGGCCGTCTCATTATTCCAATTGCACATCGTAGCTAGGTTTCTACTTATAGATACCAATTCGTACATCCGTACCTGCATGGGACTCTATGTCCGATAGGTAGTGTACGTATATGCCTATGTCTTGATGGTTTTGGGGTCGGCCCTGTTAGTCCATCGAGAAGCCGGTTTAAGGCCAACCGAATTTGTAGTACGCATAGTGCTAAGACAAGAATCTTGCATTTTATGAGCCACTGGCTAAGCTATTAGTAATTGGGGACTATAATATTTATTAAGAGCCTAGACCCCTTTTATTTTACTATGTGAACTAATAAATGGAGTTATGATCATATAAGATAGAGAAAAGTATAAGTTTAATTAACCAAACACATAAATCTTCTTCAAGGTACATCAAGCTTTTTCTATCCTTGCATGGTTATCACCTGACTAATTATAGAGTTCAATTGATTAGTAAATGAGAAATGAATAAATATATTTATAAAAAAATGTAGAGAAATGAATAAACATATATATGATCGAAATTAATCCCATACATGACCAACGTTGGTTGAAATAGTTCGGCGCTTATTTCCCTTGATAAAATCTCGAGTTCAAGTCTTGTGAATAGAGAAAATCCACGTTGGAGAATTTTACCTCTTAATGGGCTAACCGAACTCGAATTAGATTAGTCGAGGCTTATAGGACTTTTGGATATGTACACTGGTCCACACTAAAATATATTAATACCACTTGCATGAAGCAATTAGACTAAAATGATCCATTGATTAACGGTAAATCTTTTCCAATTGTACAGAGCCATTTTTATCTTCTTTTTCACTAATGGAAGCAATCCAAATTAATCGGCTGGTCGTACATTTTCCCTCTTTAATTGTGATTGAGGCGGACTTGGACTTCATGCTTTTCTTGTAATATTTAACAAAGAATATTAGAGTCACTGACAGAGAATTAATTGTTGTATATATGGTTTGCACAAATCTTCATCATGACTCCTCCCATTGCATTACAAAAGCAGTCTCAATTTTCCTAACCGTTATGCCCATTGATGGGATTTTGAATATATACAATCTGATTATTGATTTAATCCCCCTTAATAATTTTGGCTGTCGATTTCATTAAATATATAAAATCATATATGTACTTAGATATTTTTAAATGGTCGAATTGTACTCTTCTAAATCATTGTTTTAGGCATCAACTACTACCGCTTATAATTTTGATTGGCGATGACATCACATTTAACAGCTAAGGACAATGAAAGATGGTGAGATTGACAGTTGATCATAACATTATTTTATGTGCTACGTAGTTCTTATTTTATTTTGCCAGAAGAAATTAAATCGATCACGCGCAAAGTCCGCATTCGAACCATTATAGTGCAATCGACAATCTACAATGAACGCATTCTTTTGAAAAACATCAATATTTTTTAAAGGTTATATAATTAATGAAAGAGATTTTTTTTTTTGTAACTCTCTTCCTCAAAGCATATAACAAATTAAATAAGATGGTAATTTTCTCTGTGTGTATCCATATCTATATTCAGCTATATATTTGTATATAAAAATGAAATAATAATTCGACTAAGTGCGTCATTTTTTCAAAATAATTGCCTTATAAGACATGGCAAATAGGCTATAATCCAACAAGTAACAACCACATTGCAAGGGAAATTAAAAATGATTTTCGGCAGATCTTTCTTCCGCCAAAAACCCAAAAATTAAAAAGAACAAAAATTAAACGGGCAAATGATTTGATTCCCTAATTAATATGCCATGAAGAAACGGTTGGACGATTATCCAAAAGAAGGGAGGACGACATACTTTTTTTAGTAGCCTTCTGAAATAACATAAATCATGTTGGACAATAGAAAACAGCAACATCGGTCTCATTGACTTGCAATGTTTCTCGACAGATATGAAATATTATTAATGTCATCGAAATAATTATTTGAAGCCACAAATAGTTTATATCATGAATATAATTATGAATCACCGTGTGCACACATACACGTACGGCTTGACCTCACTGTATATGTCACTTTGATCATTTTTGGCTTATAACATTAAGTATTTCATCTTGACATTAGGAATACGATTATGTCTCTATTAATACCATATTTTTGCGGACAAAAAATAAAGGAAAAATGGAGTTGAGTTTTCCTGTTGGAAATTATATATATATCTATATATATGTGTGCACGCGCGCGCATATATAGATGAAATCTATTGGGATAATTATGTATTACTGTCATCAACGTGTTATCATGAAGGCGCATTACCCGTGCATTTGTCTCCCCTGTTATGATCTCTCTAATTATTATAATTGAGTTGACCATAATCTACATTGTATAAACAGACGATTAATGTCACGATTCTTATTTTTAATGTGCACCTTAATATCTGAAAGCCCAATCGAGTTCTGACTAATTCAATCAAGCGTGGTCGGCTCACTAAAAAGTAAACTCTCCCAGTGTGAATTTTTTTTTCATTCACAAGACTCAAACTCGAAACTTTGTTTAAAGAGAATAAATGCCTAAACCGCTTGAACCAACCATATTAGTATTCATGATTCTTATACCCATTTAAGTATAATCTTTTTTTTTTTCTTTTGATGGGTAAAAAATAGGACTTGTATGTGTTTGTGATATATCCATATAAATTTCTCAACAGCTTAGAACTTAAAAAGGTCGTGAATATCTATATAAATAGAAACCACATGATCTGTGTCATGATAGCCACATTATTTACCTATCAAAAAGAATATTTGCTAATTATGTCCAAGCTTTTAGCTGCCGATCGATTTATAATTTCTAAGCTGTTTGTCGATTCGATTTGTATATATTAATTGCAACTTGCAAGTGTCTCATGCACATAAAATATGTGCCATCTTAAATTATCATTTTACAATTACAAGGGAGTAATGTACTTATTTTATTGTTTCGATGTACGAACGGGGTATAAAAATGAAAAATTAATATACCATCTAATGTGATATTTCTCCTCCCGGTGGTACGGGAACTTCATCTTTACGAACCGCACGCGCAGATGGTCAGCAATTACGAGTTATCAGTTATATAGGAATCGAGGATCATAGAAATTTTCTCCAAGGTCCATGTCCTGAGATGGCATAGAGAAGAGGATGATCACTGTTCCCAGCAAAACGTTACATGTTCACTTGGGTTTACTTGCTCCACATCTGGGCTTGATTGGGCCTTTCAAGCAAGATCCAGTATCTTAGCTAAACCAGACTAAAACTGGGCCCAGTCACATCTTAAGGCAGCCCAAACAGAAAATTTCAACCCGGTTCGGGTTTATATGTCTTCCATTTTCGTGTCCCTTCTCAGATTCTCGACGGAACATGAAATTGAGTCTACCTGAGAAATGTTCGTCAACGTCAAATAGAATCACAAAGTTCGTAAGAGGGATCGATAGTCTAAATAAAGGAGATTAACCCCTAGGCGAGTTTTCAAAGGAAATAGACCAGCGTAGGCTGCGTTTGATGAGGGTCCGTGATTTTGAATGGATGGGGCGTTTCTCTATGTCTATGGCCAAGACTACTTCAATAGACTCTATAACTCCCAAACCAGCGGTTCTTGTAGTTTTTGTGTATTCGTGAAAGAAAAAGACTGAAAGAATGACATGTCAAAACAACAGTTAATCATTTTGCCACAAGCATATAACGAGCTTCATGTATATGATATAGATATACGGATAAGAAATAGTACCTCATGGCCTATTGGTGTTGGGCAAAAGCAATAGGGAACATATTCCAAAACCCAGTTGTAGTAGTTATGGAGAGCCATATATGATCACGATGCCATTTAGTCAGGACAGGAACCAAACCTCATCTCAGCTTTATGGGCGGGCCGTGGACTAACAGGACGGACTTGGGCTGGATAGCGGGCCGGGCTCGACCGTCGGGCCGACAAGCTCAAGATCGGTCCCGGGAAAGGAAAAGAATCTTCGGATTTTATTTTATTTTTTTCACCATCTGCTTCCTGTTCTGTGTTGCGTTTCTTTCCTTTGCTTAACCTTTGCCTGCGTTTCGTCCAGCAGGGAACTGTCGTTTCCTAACGTTTGCAGATAGGCCCGACCAAATCGTTGAATGGAATGAAAGGAAATTTGGGGAGCAACAGAACAAGAAAAAGCTCGGTGAAACCGATGAAGATGCGGCGATGAAATCTAATTCTCGAAGCAGAGATAGGCATTATTCTTGCTGTCACTCTCAGATCGAACAACGATTACGGTGACCCAACAACTCATTTCTATTCTCTTATATATTCTATTCCCCTCTTGTCCTTAAAGCTTCCCCCTTTTATATATTCCCTATTCCCCCGACTGGGATGGTCTCAAAGCTCCACACTCCCAAGAACCCGCCGAGAGCTTCTCGCCAGCTGCAATGCGCGGAGAAGGCTTGCTCCGTCTCGACGGCCTGATTAAATCTGAGCTCCCCGATCCGTGCTTCGTCCCCGGTGGGCTGTTTCTTGATGATTCCCTCCCATGTTCTTCTTCCTTTGTGGCTGTGGTCTCTGGGAAGAGCCGGTCGGGTCCGAAATTGGTGGTGGGTTGTTCTGAAAATTTGAGCTTGGGGGCATTACGGGCGAGGGAGGGGTTTAGGAATGGTGGGTTCTTGTCCGTGAGCCTGTCCATAAAGGGGAGTGAGGAAGGCTGTTTTCCGGAATCGACGAAAGTTTTGGGAAACAATGGGGAAGGTGACAAACTTGAAGTGGCGGTGGAGGAGGAACAGGATAAGTCGAAGAAGAAGGGGAGGAAGTCGGGTGCTTTGAATACCACCAAGCATCTATGGGCTGGAGCTGTTGCTGCAATGGTCTCAAGGTTTTGTGCTAATTCTCACTTTGTCTTGATTTTATGTGGTCCTCTCTTTGATTTTCTTGGCTCCTTTATTATGCCTATATTAGTTATAGTTTGTTCAGCGTTGTTTCATGTATTTGTTGGTGAGATTACTACCAGGACATGCCGCTAGGAAGATAGTTGTTTCGTTTAGGAGGGTATTTCAATCTCCATTGTTCTCTTATGTAATGCTATGGAATACATAAGCAGACTTCTTAATCCTATATATAGACTTTGATGCTTTAAGAAAGAAAGAGGAAGTCAAATTTAGAAATCTGAAATCATCGACTTCTTGTGATCTGTCAAACAGTTATGCATCATCATTGCTTGTTTTGTTACCATTAGGTTAGTTTAAAGATGTGGCTCCACCCTGTGGTGTGGAAACCTGAACATGGGACTTGCCTAGGAAATAGGTGAAACTTCTTCTCCACCATGTTCGTTCAAGTTTTTATCTCGAGTACAATCTTCTTGGAGCTTGCGAAGCTGTGTTTTGTTGA
This sequence comes from Punica granatum, assembly GCF_007655135.1. Lineage (NCBI taxonomy): Eukaryota > Viridiplantae > Streptophyta > Magnoliopsida > Myrtales > Lythraceae > Punica > Punica granatum. The sequence continues at coordinate 5,195,550 of NC_045131.1, forward strand.
ATTCTAATATTCAATTCGTAATATCAGAATTCCTTAAAAGATCATCAATCTCCTGAAGATCCTGACATGATTTTCTGGTTAATACGTTATAGAATGTGAGAGAGTTTTCACTCTTTGATTGATTGGGATTAATGAACTAACTCAATCATCTTCACATAACAGGTGCTTTTCTTGCCTTGTTAGGGCATGCTAGTAAATTCTGTAGGATAGAAGTGGCTTGTTTTGTATCTCTTCTGGGTTTGTGGATTGGAAATATTGGTTGGTGAACGAGTGAAATAGAATATTATCTACTTTTAGGTCTAGAATGTGATTTTTTGTCCCTACATAATACATGGCTAAAGAAAAAAAAAACTCTGTTTTCTCTGCATCAGAACCTTCGTTGCCCCTCTTGAGAGATTAAAGCTGGAATATATAGTACGAGGAGAACAGAAGAACCTCTCTGAGCTCATCAAGAAAATTGCAGTCACTCAGGGATTGAAGGGATTCTGGAAAGGCAATTTTGTGAATATCCTAAGGACAGCCCCATTTAAGGCCATAAATTTCTATTCTAATGATACGTACAGAAATCAATTGCTGAAATGGTCTGGTAATGAGGAAACGACGAATTTCGAGAGGTTCATTGCTGGTGCCGCAGCAGGAATTACCGCTACCATTCTATGCTTGCCAATGGACACGGTACGTTTAGTCTTATGTTTGATTTCTTTTGTGGAAATAGGATAGAAAAACATCAGAATAAAGGTCATGGGAGGTGAAGAAGAAAAGTTACAGATTAAAAGAGAAGCGACCTGAATTAAGAATGAGGAGGATTGGGTACTTCATCCTTTTACTTGATGTAGGATTGCAGTGGGCATATGATGTGGAAGCTATTTTGTGTCAGAGCACCATAGAAGGTTGACATGAAATAGATTTGAAAGCCAGATATATGATAGGGGAGTTGGTGGTGGTGCATATCATGATGGGAGAAAGTGATGCTTTGGACATATTAATACCACATTCACACTTTCAAGATGAGAAATTGGGAGTTTCTTTAGTTGGTGATTGAGGAAGTTTGTAATAAACTAACCTGCAAGCACTGGTCTAGTGGTTAGAGAGTTGAGCTTGGGTTTTCCACTACCTTGTGGGGTGCTCATGGCACAGGCTAGGCTCAGCAATGGAAGTCTCTCATTCACGGATTTCCTTAATAACCTCTATCACAAATTTCTTCCATTATTCAGCCTTCATTGCAGTCTGACCTGTGCGAGATTGTCCATATTACCCAAACTATATTTCTATTTTTTTTTCGTTAATTTGTCCAACTTGATTTTGGCAATTTTTAGATAAGAACAACGATGGTGGCACCTGGTGGTGAAGCCCTTGGTGGTGTGATCGGCACTTTCCACCACATTGTTAGGACAGAGGGCTTCTTCTCTCTCTACAAGGGCCTTGTGCCTTCAATTGTTGCAATGGCCCCTTCAGGAGCTGTTTTCTATGGCGTCTATGACATACTAAAGTCGGCCTACCTGCACACACCTGAGGGAAGGAAGAGGCTTCAGCACATGAAGCAGGAAGGGCAGCAGCTGAATGCCATGGAACAGCTCGAGCTGGGCCCCATGAGGACACTGCTCTATGGGGCGATCGCAGGTGCTTGTGCTGAAGCCACCACGTATCCATTCGAAGTTGTCAGGAGACAGCTTCAGTTGCAGGCACGGACAGCAAGGTTGGGCGCTGTAGCAACATGTATGAAGATTGTCGAACAAGGGGGTGTCCCAGCCCTCTATGCAGGATTGATCCCCAGCTTGCTGCAGGTACAGAGTAGATTTATTCTTTCACTGAGCTAACTGAATCACTTGCTGCTGGTCAAGTGGTTGGAGGGGTGCCCGAGTTGTGGTAGCACATCTCAGGGTTGACCCTAGTGAACCTGTTTAATGTGGTGCACCCAGATGGGATTTGTGGTTAGGCATCAAAATATTGTATTTTTGGGCTTGTGGGTGGTTCATGTGCATGAGGTCGATTCCATAAGAAGTCTTGGTCAACAAACAGGAAGGAAATGATTAATAAGTAAAAAACACTTTACATGATTAAGTTCGATTTCAAGTAGAATATATTGGCATTTTACAAATAGGAAACCTTTTGCAGGTTTTACCTTCAGCAGCAATAAGTTACTTTATGTACGAGTGCATGAAGATAGTTCTCAAAGTGGAATCGAGGTAGAAGCCTGATCCGCTGAGCCTCTGCTGGTGCTCAATTCGTCGACGACAAAGTGATTTTAGTCTCCTTTTTTTCTGTGTTCTTTCTTTTATTTTTTTTTTCTTGATCATAAAGCTATTATATTTATTAGCCTCTCATTTACTCAAATTGAGATGGTCGAGAGAATGACAGGAATGTCTGAGTGTCCCTTTTCCTAGGACATGAGACTCATATTTTCTTTTATCTTGCATCCCAAAATAGCTGGACATTGCAAAATGGAAGCGGTTATAGTGAATGGAGCAACAGATACAGAGAAACATCGATTGCATGGTTTTCCTCTCCTTTGTGACTGTTGAAAAAATGACAATGCAATGACACAAAATTATGCACGAGAAAGTTCTGTTTTTCACGACTAATATCATTTCAGTACGAAATGTGGAGTTGTTTCGTTTTGTATCAGAGAAGGATCTAGTCAAGAAGGATGCCAGTCATTTTCCGAGATCGGTCTTAAGCAATCCAGAAAACAAATTCAGAGGTTGCCTAAGTGCCCCAGGCAACAACTTAAGCTCATGAAGTGCTAAGGCTGAAACAATTCCGGGATTAACAAAGCTTTTCTTGAACTCTTCAAGAGCTTCGCATCGGCCGACAAAAAATTACAAATCATCCCTGTGGAAAATTCGAATTCTCTCCTCCACAGTCACACAAAACCATATACAATATCGTTCCTCCCTCTTATTATTTGTTAAAAGGAAAAAAAAAATAAAACCAAAAGGGCAGAGTACTAGGTGTGCCTGTACATGGACCATCTCCCCCTCCTCCTAAGAATACAATGTTTCACAACCCCATATCATGTCATCTCACTTGATCTCCCGAAAAAAGGGAAGCTAAAGTGAAACCCCGGAGAAAAAAGGATGATAACACAACAGAAAAATAGGGTCCCCTGAACGATCAAAATATCTAAAGCTTGTGGGCGGGACAATGCCTCCTCAGCTCTTGCTGCTACCATTCATCCCGAGTCTCTCGTAGAAGAGGATGTACCCATGGTCGGTATTACTAGAGTATTCCTGGGCGGAACCGAAGAAGGTCTGAACAGCAGACTCGTCAATCATCTCCACATTCTCATCATCAAAAAAGAGCCAGTGGTTATGGCTCTTCACGAGGCTTACGTAGTGCCCATGGTTGGGTCCACTCCCCACATGTACCACCACAGCAAACAGAGAATATTCCGCATCTGCGTCTTCTACAGAGTTGATGAGCTTGAGCTCGAGCGGGAACACGACTCGGTAGGAGAGCTTCTTGTTGCGCCCTAGCTGCTCGATGTACTTAAACCGCTTGAGGTGGATTACGAGGATCTGAGGGGCCTTCTTGATCTTCATCCTCTTCTGCGCTTCTTGCAAGCTGCAAACGAAGAATCATCAAATGTTAATGATCCTGAGAATCACCTATTCAATGATCCCGCTTGATGACACAAATAAGCTTTAAGTATTCATAGCGAATGCTGCTTAGATGTAGAACAACCTACTCCGAAAATGGCAAAAGTTGAGCAAAACTACTAATAAATAACAGAAACCAGATTAGTCGCTGCATAATAAGATCACCTTCTCCAAACAGCACTAACACTATAATCACGGAAAAACTTCCAGTAATAAATATCCAAAAAAAAAAAAAACTGGCCAACAGTCACTAAGCCCACTGCCCTTCCAAGAAAGGGATAAGTAATGATTGTCTCAACCAAAAGCAATTCGTAAGTTCTTTCTGAAGCAGTAATGAAGATTAAAACCTAGATATGAAAGAATTGAAAAGGCTATGTTCCTGAAAGATTTTAAAATTACCAACCTGCAGCACTTATCACAAAAGAATTTGTCCTCGGCGTTTAAAGTTTCTGTTGAGCTAAAGTTCTTCAAACAACTTGTTATCGAACTATTCTGTTCAATATCCAGGCTCAGGTCGAAGAAAGTTTCATCTCTTGCTGTCACTGTCTCACAGCGCAGGCATCTTGTCTCGTTTGTCAGTATTCCCTGAACAATGGCAAACAACTGTACTGTCAGATTCTCGAACGTCACAAAAGTTTACTGGCATATCCCTATATCTACTTAAAAATCTTACGTGTAAACACAATTCTTCTCCCTCAACCAGGGGCTTTGCAGGTTAAAATGGGAATTGGAGGAACAGGAAATTTCCATGCAAGAGACTTGAAAATAGCAGGATGTTACAAACCAGTGACCTCATGCTAATGACAAAGGCCTCTCACCCGCTTATAAGGAGATCAAATGCTGATGCTTGCCACTAGATGGGCAAAAGCTGTGCTTCTTTTTAGAAATTAATTTCCTCATGCTCAAATCATCGTAAACATGAAATCAGGTACATATATATTTATATATATATGAGATTGTGTTGGACAAGAAGCATACCTGAAAATTTTTGTGAACCCAAGTGACTAATGGCTCCTTATGAACTCCATTAGCTAGAGCATTTTTTGGTCCATTGGCAATCTTTTCAGGAGGCGATGATGTTTCTGCATCATTTTTTGCAGTTTGAGCCTCCTTCTCCAGTATATCAACAAGTTCATTGAGGAGAAAATTTAGAAATTCATGGGCATCCTGTAGAAACAACAGTAACGTGATTGCTCATCCAATCTAGAATATAATAATAGATTCATATACGCTACAGTCGATATATCTAGTCAGAAGGAGAATAGAATCTCAAGAAAAGAGTATGCGATATAAGAACACTAACAGATAGGTTCGTAAACATGATTCTGAAAACATCTCTTTAGAAAGAGGAGGAGGGAAGGGGAGGAAAAAAAAAAAGCTCCCCAGGTTCTCTGTTTTTTAGTCCCCCAACAGCATAAACTGCCCTGCTTGTCCCACAATATTGCAATATATCATTCTTTCACACTTGATATACATCATTAAATTTTAAAGATTAAATCCATCATAAAATCACACAGTTTCATAAAACACCAAAATTTCCATCCCATCATTCTAAACACCTCCCCTAAAATGCAAGAGAATACCTGGTGCATATAGCTTCGAAAAAGCTCATTCTGTTTCTTCAATCTCTGGACAAATCTCTTTGGCGCAATTACACCCGTTTTCTTCTTTTGAGAACTTATCTGCACAAAGAGTATAAATCAAACATTGACTCGCTCAGTAAAGCGCCAGCTTAATGAAAATAAAGCAAATTGTAGCCATGTCCCAAGCTTTTCCATATTATTAAAAAAAAAAAAAGTGAAGGAGAACAGCTAAAATCAAAGCCCAATATTATCAACAGCCAAGATTTATGATTAAATAATAATAAAAAAATCCATGTTGCAAACAACAGTCCCGCAACAATTTAAACATCCATTCTTCTTGGCAATAACATAAAACAAAACCAGTTAAGCGAGATACACATATTTTTATGGTTGAGAAGGAATTCCTTTATATATATTAAAGTTGCACATGACTGAACTGATCTTGTGGTTCTAGTTTCCAGTATTATTGCAAAAACAGAATGGAATTAATAAATAGACGCTTAGGAATTTAAAACCAACAAGCCACAATAAGAGCTGCTTCATCTAATCCTTCCAGCATAGGTAAGACCAAAAGCAGAGTGAGTCTACAGTTGCAGAGTTAGCACCTGAGTGAACAGGTCCGCGAGGCACGTCAAAAGATTATCTTCCGCATCCCCACTACTTTTGTTGTTCGCATAGTAATCTAGCAGTTGCTCACGAAATGGAACGCAGAAATAAAGTGCCTGCACCGAAAAATCAAAAGAAAAATGAGTAATTCCCCATGAAACTGGAGCGATCACAGCACCCATTGATGACCATATTCCAAAGATAATCTCCCCAAACCATTTTCAGTGGCCGAAGAAATTAACTCAAGGTCAGCCACCCTTACGAGATGGCACATTGTCACACATTATAATTCTATAAAACGCAGTCAAGGCAATCAACTTCAAATGGAAACAAAGTATCTATGGCAATTTCAGTGGAGACAGCTTCATTCCAATGCCGTGCCATATGATTTTCAATAAATGAATTGCACTTCACGACCACCACTTCGTTCTATACGCGAGATAAGAAACCATTAAACCTCGCAATGAAAAGATTGCCGGAACCAGATTCAGCGGACACGGAAAGCTCCGAACCTGCAAGACGCTATTGCAGTAGCACGTGTTGCCGAAATTCTCGAGGCCGAAGTACCGCTCGCCCTCGGGGAACTGGTCGCCCAGAGCCTTCTCGAGTTTGGACCCCGCAGCACCCATGGCCGGCGAGCTTCCCAGGAATCTTACGGACGGAGAGGGGGGAGGTGAGCTGTGCGCAAGGGGAGGGGTCAGATCTTCAGCTAAGCTGTTGGCTCTCCATTGACGCGGCCACCCTCGAAGTGAGCAAGCAAAATCGCGCAAATGGGTTCCCGATTGATTGATCAATTGACCGAGATTGATGAATTCAGTTATGGCCTTCCGGAGGTTTTGGGTCTCTGAGAAGGGCAGGGGAGGAATCGGTGAAATGAGGGTTTACCTTTTCGACGAAGCAGACGAGACGGAGAAGAACGAAAGAAAATGGAGGCCTCTGCGGAGATTTGATAAAAATGAATAACAATTTTCAGATCAGGCTGTAAAATAAAAATGAGGCAAAAAGCCCTAATGCCACTCCGTTTTTTACTTGAGGCACTCTCCCCACCGTCTCTTCGTCGTGCACCGGTACGGTACCGGCGCTGAAATGGACTTTCTCCCCGTTAGAATTTAGCGCGTAATAAATAGATAACGATAGTTTCGCGCCTCAAACTTTCACTTACTGTTACTTTTGGTCCTAAATTTGTATTTTCAATTTTGCTGAAAACTCTGGTAAAAATAACATTTCAACATGCTTTTAGATAGTTTATATTATATACTATATGATATTTTAGTTTCACGATGATACGATAATATTTTGGAAAATTCATTTTCCTCCGATGTGGCACATGCCGATTGTCTCTTTATAGGAATGTGCCCCTATTTTTTTATGCCACTCAGTGTATTTGACAGTGCCGAATTTAGAGGATATAGTATCTTTCTAATATTTTTCTATGCAACGTCTCTTGATATAGTTGGCTTTAGTAGTCGCAAATACGAAGAATCCTTCGTGAATGCCTACTCCGAGATCCCTTGTTCTTGGTCCCTTTTCTACCTTCTTCCTATTGGAACGTCCATCTCTAGCTATGTCGACACTCCGACTTCGCCTACTGATGCTCCCTATTTACGGGGAAGCTCACTTAGCACATAGACTCATCTTGGGTTCTACAAGTGGATATAATGAATATTAAGATAAATTACAAAGGTCTGACAATAATGTGCATCTTGGGCTTCGACCGTACTAATATCGTGTGAATATTAAAAGTATCGGTCGTATTAAAAAAAATAAAAATAATGAGGGAGGTTGAAGTTCTAGTCACCCTTCTCTTATTTGCAGCCTTATGATAGCGTTTAATATTCTTTTTGTTGATTATCATTTTTGAAAATTATACAACCCATTTATAGGCACTTTGTTGATTGTCATTAGCCACAACCATTACGGAAGTTTTTCTCAATTTCAAGTGCCGCTCATATATATGATTTAATTCCCTTTGCCTACCCAAGGATCGATTTCAAATGCAGTTCATATGGATGGTTTAATGCCCTTTGCCCTCCCAAGGATAGACTCATCAAAGGAGCTGTGTTCGTCCCTAATCCAGCACTCGAATCCCCAATTATTCCATGAAGCATACTGCATGTGCACACTTTCCACGGACTATGGGGAGCTATTATGAGAGAACTCCAATTATAGGGATCAATTGTTGATGGTATAAAAAATATAGGGAGCGAATTGAAATTAACTCAAATAAGGAAGAGCAACAAGAGAGAGCTTCCCGGGCGGTAACGGAGACCCTTATCTACATTCAGAGCTCGCTCTCACCCGCTCTCTCTCTCAAGCTCCCAAATTCCCAATCCCAACCCATTCCATCGGAGACGGAAAGATGCTGAGCTTCTCAATCGCCTCCCCGGGAACCCTAACCTTCCCTCCCCGCCGAGCATTCCCCAAGTCCTCCTTCAACGGCGTCCGAATCCAGCAAGTTTGCCCCGCCACCACCGCCCCGGCTGCGTCTTTCCGCAGGGCAGGCGCCGCCGTCATGATGGCGAAGAGGGAGGAGGAGCTGAAGGAGATAAGGGCGAAGACGACGGAGGATATCAATGAGGAGGTGGTGCAGCTGAAAGGTGAGCTCCTCATGCTCCGCCTGCAGAAGTCCGCCCGGAACGAGTTCAAGTCCAGCGAATTCCGCCGCATGCGCAAAAGGGTATCATCCTTCAGTTCCTCCTCGTTAGCATGTCTTCTGGGTAGTATGTTTCCTCGTACTTTGTGAGCAGCCGCTTAGTATTGAATTGCAAGATTAAACATTTACTAAGCACTTTTTACGTTTAGCTTTACCTGGATTGTTATGAAGCGATGATAATTTGATACTGTTAAATTCGGTTTTCTTCGGAGTTGTGCAGTAAAGCTAATCCAATTGAGTTTCGGTTTGGAAGTTTATCCTACCAATTTTAGGCTATGAAGGGTCATTCGGCATTGCGGTTGTTACTTCAAGTCTTCGACTTTTTCGAGTATTCCTATTAAATATGTTGACATTTGTCTTCAGCAAGATCCATGGACATAACATACAGACTGGGTACATGGAGAATTGGTGTAACTTTTAACTAGACTGACTGCTTGATCTATGACTCGAAGTCGAAGTATCGTGATAGTTTGTTGAGTAGTTAGCTTACTAGGACTAGACTTCATGGGCCACCTGAGACAGTTTGTGAGTCTAATGGAAATTGTTTGGATCAGGTGTCTTTGTTGATTAAGGACGGCGAATTAGAAAATAACATTAAGCCATCCATAGGGCAGGGATTTTAGTGGAACTAAAGCTCGTCATCTCATGTGCCAGAGTCAGGGGTGCCATTGTAGTTTTAAAAGATTGTAAAGAGGCAATTCTCCTGAAGTTATCGGAATGCTTGTGGAAAACTAGCCTTGTGCAAAGTTTTCCCGATGGAGACACGAGAATGGTAGAAATGATCCAGTTCCCTTTATTTATGGCACCAAATATGGGGCCTTTTTCTCCTGCTTTTCTGATAATCAGAGCGACAGCAAACATATTACTGGTTACTGATCCTAGAAGTATAATAACCTCCATAGTGATGTCAAATATGTTACCAGTCTCCGAATCCTAGCAGTATAACAGTCTCGAGCTTCCTATAGCAATTATATGTTCAAGTTGATCTCAGCTTTCTCCTAAATGGAGCTGATCTTTTCATATCACACAGATTGCTCGCATGCTGACTGTGAAACGGGAGAGGGAAATCGAGGAAGGAATCAACAAGAGGCTATCGAGAAAGCTTGACAGGAAATGGAAGAGGAGCATTGTCGCCAGACCGCCTCCTTCGCTGATAAAGCTGCGGGAGGAAGAGGCTGCTGAAGAAGCTGAGAAATCCACGTGAGCCAGTTTTAGCAATTATTCTCCAGTTAATGTATGCCTCTTTTTTGTCGTTAAAGCTGTATTGGTTTCACTGTCGCACGATGCCTGGCTTCCAAGAGTCTTCATGTATATTATGTGGTGGTGAATTGATTATATATCGAGCTCCCTTTTGCCCTCGAAGTAATTTTATCAGAATTCAATGGGTGGGTCTATATGTTGTTTGCAGAGGATTATCTCTGTTTGTTATCAGAAATTATAAAAGGCCGAATCACGACATAACTATAAAAAATCAATTACAGTATCATCACCTGTGTACCGTATGCATAAAAGCAAGAATCTAATCTTTTTTTTTGCTTGAAAGTTGTTGTGGCCTTAGTTCTTCACTGCCCCTGTAGTCGCTCACCAGCCCAGATCCTAATGTTTATCGGCAAGGCGCTTCTCGGTGAGCCTCAGCACCTCGTTCCTCGTTGTACATTCAAGAGACCCATCCACATCCCTCTCAATGGCCGAGGACCAGTCATTGTTCTTGCTGCTTCTCTCATGCATGTATCACTGACAAATCGCCCTGGCGATAGCTAGAACTTATAGTCCCCAGTCGTAACCATTGGACTGTTGTAGAGTCGTCCTCTCCTCGAAGGAAGGCCCAGTAGAGGCCGTCTTGCAATTGGGGGCTACCAGAAATTTCACAGAGCCCCCCTTCTTCTTGGCCTTGGCCTCATATGAAGAGGACGACTAAGGGGCCGGGACAGCAGGACCCATGAATCCCTTCATGGCCTCGTAGAGCTTCATGGCATGGACGACGTTAACCCCCTCCATTCTGTCGTGGTGGAAGAAGGCATTCTGGGCTTTGTGGGTGCTACACTCTCTTTGATAATTACCTCACAATTATTAAAAGCTCGCATGAGAACTTAATTGAAATTATTGATAATACTATTGTTAGGATTAAACAAAATAAGTCTGATTTTGCAAGAAATATGGACCAAATAAAATTCTCCATGGAGGCAGAGAAAAAAACTATGGAATCTTCATTGAGATTTTGATGAGAAAAAGATATTAGCTTTCAGTCAATTTTGATCCTAAAAGTTTCAAAAAAGTCGAATCAGTCATATATGTTTGGTCCGTTAGACAATTTTAATCCGTTCCGTAAATCAATCATATATGTTTGGTCTGTTAGATGCGTTTCATACCTTTTGAACGAAAGAAGAGACAGAGGAGGAAGAAGAGGTACGTGTGAAGCGTTATCATCTTGTTAACGTGAAATGTGTTATTAAAAATGTCATAGGAAACATCAATTTCATTGTCGACAATCCTGTAGGTATCATATTATTTGTTCCGCCTGTGCTGCAGAAGGCGGATGGACTGTGGTTACGTGCACCACAAAGGGAGGAAGAAAACTACAGATTAGTTTGATGCAGCAACTGACGTAGGCTCCATCTCTGAGGCCGCTTTTAAGGATCAGGTGGCAAAGAAGAAGCGTAAGGAAGTCGGGCTAGATCTCTCCGGTTTCCATAAGAAGCAAGCCCGAAGAAACGGTACACAACTACTTTTACTTTTACATTGTGCCAGAACATATATTTATATTCCTTTTTAAAGTCGAATTATGTTCCTGAATGATAGCTAGCTGGAACTGAAGTGTGGACATTTGATTTTATTCCCGGAGATAACGATGCTGCAAAGAAAATTTGATCAAGACGAAAGGCGGATACAGCAACTACGAGCAGCTAGGAAGTTTCGACAACCTTACTGAATACTCTGCCAAATTTGGTTTGAGGATCGAGGCCCCAAAGCAAAATCTTTTCCTCCCCTCTTGGAAGGATAGTAATCATCCAGCAATACATTTGCAGCCTTGAAATTCCTGTAGATTATTTTCGGGTCACATAGCTTGTGGAGGTAGAGAAGTTCCCTTGCTGTTCCTAAGGCGACATTCAGAATCCATACAACTTGAAGGAGGTTCTGGTGAACGGCTAGGCTGATCATCTCGATCTCGGTTTGGAATTGGACCTCTTCTCCTCTGGCATTACCATCCAAAAGCCTCTTCACAGATACCACTGACCCGTCCGTAAGAACTCCTCTATGAACTTATTCAAATCCACCCTTTCCTATTATCCTCCTGCTGCTGAAGTTATTAGTTGCAATCTGCAGTTCCCTGAAATGGAACCTTCTCAAGTTTCCAAGGGAGGTTTCCTCATGATATCAGCCTAATAGTTTTGAAGCTCTCGTCTTCATTTTTTGATCTTCAATATAATCTATAATGAGTAAATGCACCTTAATAGCGCAGTACGAACTGTTTACGCCAAAGAAGAGCTGTCGGCTGAGCCCCCTCCTCAACTACAGAGGTAGTCCAAATCCAAGAATAATCAGAGAAAGACAGCCGAAGCTTAATCCTAGGCAAGAGCTAGCCTGCGACTTCCCGGTTTTCTTTCCAAAGGAGAAGCTTAAGAGCAAACAGTTGAAGTCAGAATAATTTGATATGTCCAAAGCTCCTAATAGGGAAATGAACTTGCCAATTGAATATAAGGAAAGAAAAGGAGGACTTTGAGCATCTTACTCTCTGAGGTATTCAAGTTCATCGACTTGGGCTCTAGCCACATCCGAAAGCAGTCCGGTTTTGAATCTACTCAGCATATCCGAGAGTCGCCATATGGGAGTAATTGCCCCCTGAGATTTCTAAAAATTAGTCGATAGGCCTGCACGACACGCATGTTAGTGTAAGAATTTGTCGTTGTAATCCAAAATCGTTTGTTAATATTTAATTTTTTCCTTTTTTTTTCCCTTCCTTGCTGTTTATTTCTTCTTTTTTTAGAGTAAAATAGAGAGAAATGTCTACGCAAAAGAAGATAATGATGACATACTTCTTATATATTGTTATTAAAATTTTATTTGGAAATTCTATACAACTAATGTTTATGTAGATAGAAAAATTTGAAAGGTCATTTCAAATAAATTGCTTAGACGTTAGGACCTATTTCATAATATATACTTTAATGTATTTAATGAACTCATTATTAATATCATATTAAGTTATTAATCAAATGACTAAAATATGAACAGTCACTCAATATATGGCTTTCTCCATCCTATGTGGTACGTTTAGAAGTTTCGTGTCAGCTTTTAATATTTTCTATAGATATAGATTGTTATGGTAATTTATATATCTGTCATACAATACCTCGCAATTATTAAGGACTGTCCTGAGAACTTAATTGAGATTTTTGATGATGCTATAAATTAGGATTAAGACCAAATAAGTCTGATTAAATTGCAAGAAATATGGGTCAAATATTATTGAGATTATTGATATATCTCTCTTGCGTATGAGAATTTCTGATATAATTAGTGCATGTCTTCAATGCGTCTAATTGATCCACTTTTTTCAGTGCACCTGCCTGTAAACTAATTTTTTCAAGTCGGGTCCCACTAGAAAATAAAACTCTCATAGTCATGAATTTTCTCCATTAACTACTTCCATAAATATTCTTAGGTCAGTCCCTCTTTAACATGTTCAAAGATATTTTCGATAAGTATTTTAAAGATTATGCGGCATTATCAGGGCACGCCGCACAATCCCCAAACATTTCATGAGCCCTGACTGTGGAGAGCTCGCACTTATCGACCTTATTACCGAGTTCTCATTTTAATTCCAGGTATGTTGGGAGCATACTGTAAGTGACCAATCTTCCCAAGAGTATGGATTCGTATAAACCACCTACTAGGTTGTATTGACCGTTTGCATATTTATGTGCAAGGAGGGTGACAACTTGCGAGCATTAATGGAGAAGGTGAATCGAGGAAGTCACGATGATATTACATTTACATTACTTCAGTAGTGACGTCCTGGCTCTCATTGTCGAACAAGATCGCATCGATCCAGCAGTCAGACCGTTGTACGTTCCTTTTGCCTATTTGAAGGAGACCACACATTTGCGGACTCAATTATTCGATGGAGCAATAAATTTGATCATCAGAAGCCTTGTCTACCTTCCCAAGCACCACAGACTCATTCAATGGCCCGTTCCTCCTTTACGTGGTTATGATATGGACATTTCATCTCCACATCATAAAATTCTCCAAGATTACAACTCTCTCGATCGTCAGGAATAATGTGCATATCTCGAGGATTAATATGATCAATGTACGTGTACTTGAACATTGTGACGTACCTACCCCCATGCCGATATAATTTCTCACCACATACTGACTTCTCGCACATTTAATTAGATCTCATCCTCACTCTTCTGCATCATATATACAACTGTGTCAAACACTCCGTCTGTGAGAGGACCCGGGTTGATCATCTGTAACATGAAGAAAGCGTTTCCGACGGTTCCTCTGAGCCCGCAGGTAAGTGACCTCTCCGACAGCAGCGATCAGGCTCAAGAGCAGAGCATCGTCGTTCCGCCCAAGCTCATCACGATTGCTGATAGCTTGCAGGACAATGAACTTTCATGGTACTTCGTATGACAACACTTGCACTAGCAAGCTATATCTTTGAGTTAACGCTGAAACCCTGCTTAAAAACATGCTTGTAATGAGTACCTGCAATTGCAAATCCTCGAAGTTGGTCTTGTTGTCTTTCTGTCATCTCCAAATCTATTTTGCAGGTTTGCTAATTCTCAAATTCAGCCAGATATATCTATTCAGGTTGAAGACGTGAACTTCCGCATTCATAAGGTAAGTCGGCTACACTGTAGATTGTTCATGTTTAATGATCATACCATGTGACAAAGTCACCCTTTAGTGCAAGATTTTATTATTCTCCCTGGAGAAAACTCATCAACTGTATGAGAAAAGAGCTACTGCTCTTTAGAGATTTAAAGCAGACTATTCACTCGACGTTCAATTTCCTTTTACTATGTACAGTATCCATTGGTATCAAAGTGTGGATACATACGCCGCTTGGAATTTCAGCCCTCAATCTCAAATTATGAGTATGATTTCAAGCTTGAAAACTTTCCCGGAGGATCGGAAACGTTTCAGATCATTCTGAGGTTCTGCTATGGTTTGCCAGTGGATTTAACTCCTGAAAATGTCGCATCCCTTAGATGCGCATCAGAATACCTGGAAATGACGGAAGAAATAGAGGATGGGAATCTCGTCGTGAAAACTGAGACATTCATCACGTTTGTGGTCCTCTCTTCGTGGAGGGACACAATCACAGTCCTCAAGTCATGCGAAACTCTATCCCCATGGACAGAAAATCTCCAAATTGTCAGACGATGCTGTGACGCGATTGCTTGGAAAGCTTCTACAGGCCGCCAACCCCAGGAAGACGGTTCAACTGGTGATGAAGATTACTTGAAGCTTGACGAGTTGGCATCCCTTCGAATAGATCACTTCATGAGGATTATAACTGCAATTAGGGCCCAAGGAAGCAAACCAGAAATTATAGGGAAATGCATAATCCACTATGCAGAGAGATGCCTGCCTGGAATTGATGTGGAATTGGAAGGTCTACGAGGTCATGGTTACGGCAAGAATGAAATAACGTTCAGAGTATTCTTTCAAAGCAGTGAAAGATCAGGATTCATTAATAACGGGAAGGAGCAAAAGGCGATTATCGAAAGCTTAATAAGCATATTGCCTCCTCAGCTGGAGGCAATTCCATGTAAGTTCTTGTTGAAGATGCTAAGAATGGCTATTCTCTATTCTGTGACGCCCGCTTTGGTTTCAGAGCTCGAAAAGAGGATCGCATTGGTGTTGGAAGAGGCTAACGTGAATGATCTTCTGATCCCAAGCTACCGAAATCAAGTGGATCAAGCAAAACTGATGAAGTCAGTATCCATGTCCCAATATTCAACTTCTTCTCAATAATTTGCAGACTTTATGAGGCATAAATCTCAATAAGTTCTCGAAAATGTCAATAATTTTAGGGGGAAATAACCCAAGTTGGATTAACATTTCGATAATGCTCCATAGTTTTTGCTTGTTATTGGCAGTACAGTTCACCAGAACGATGCACTATGCATGATGTCGACACGGTTCAGAGGATCATTGAGTATTTCTTAATGCACGAACAGCAACAGTATGCACAACAGAAGTCCGGAAAACATAATGTGAGCAAGCTGCTAGATAATTACCTTGCTGCAATCGCCAGAGATCCTAACCTCTCGACAACCAAGTTCCAGGTTCTGGCAGAATCTTTGCCGGAAGGTGCCCGAACATGCCATGATGGACTGTACAGAGCCATCGATACATACATTAAGGTTCGGTTAAATTCCACTCTTGCATTCGATCTCAAAAGATTTGATGTAGCACTAAACACTAACCGAATGGATTTATGCAGACTCATCCTTTATTACCAGAGCATGATCGAAGACGGCTTTGCAAAATTATGAACTGTGAGAAACTCTCGCTTGACGCCTGCATGCACGCGGCACAAAATGACCGGTTACCCTTAAGAACTGTCATCCAGGTTTTGCAGTGTTTTGATCACTCATCTATATATATAAGCTTATATAAACTATTCCTCTTCTCAACCAATTTCCATTTCTGGAGTTCGCCTCTATCGTTCGAAATCCTAGCTAGTTCCGTATCTATAAATTGAAAGACTAGACCAGGAAAGCGATCGATTTTATGATTTGTGCTTCATAACTAATATGTCTTGTGAAGTGAATCGCAGTGCGTATTTTCACCGTTCTATAAACAAGGGAGACATCGAAAGATTGTAATACTATGTCCCATTTTGTTTCTTTCCAAGAATGGAAGGTAGTTACGATTGAAAAATACGAATGCAGGTGCTGTTTTCGGAGCAAATAAAGATGAGGACGGCCATGAGAGCGAAGGAGCCAACCACACAACAGAGTGGGAACAACTCTCCTAACAACAACCAGTCAGCCACGGATGCAGAGATCAAATCGCTGAGGGCGGAGCTCGAGAACGTGAAGGCGAAGATGGCTGAGCTTCAGAGCGACTACGCGGAGCTCCAGCAGGAATATGAGAAGCTGAGTGGCAGCAAGCAGCAGCGGAGCCGGAGAATGTCGGGGTGGGCATCTAGCTGGAGGAAGGTCAAGAACTCATTCCATTCCAAAAGGGAAGGAGACGTCAATAATGGAGATCAAGGGGATTATGGGCATCAGCGGCAGAGCCCTCGTGGGCAGGTCAGGCGCAGGTCGAGCTTTCGGAGAAGGGTGTCCATCTCCTAGCTAAGGTAATATGTCCTGTTCCCGTTCCCGTGAGAAATATGAGCAGATTCGGCATGCAGATGGAGCGGAAGGTCACGCGACTAAGGTTGTCACAGAATGTAGTTAAAAATGTTCACTTATGGGCTCAGCCCGCGTCACGGGTGCACGATAAAAGAGTTTAATAATTAAACTCGTGTGGACAAGATTTCAATGATACATGTTTCATATATTGTATTGTGGATTGGATGCAATATAATTATTTGAAGCTTGTTGAAAGAGAATAGTCTTAACAATAGCCTGATAATTAAAGACAAATATGTATACACACTAACCGCGGTATGCTCCACTTGAAAATTTAATGTAATTTTTAGTCCTTATATTACTTTTTATAATATAAATCAGATCAGATTAAATATTCAAATCCGGAAGAGACAAAAAATTGGGGCATCCCCGAAGGAAATACCAACACGTCCCGTGATATTGGGAGGCACAATATTGTTTGGTAAGAAGGAGGCACATTATCAGAGGCAGGCAATATTTATTTCGTATTTTCCAGATAATATTTCTAAGACGGCACATTTGGCATTCATTTTTTTTTTTTTCTCTTCGGGGGAACATTTGCCATTTACTTCAGAGTTCAGAGAGGGTGAGGAAAAAAAAAAGAAAACCCTTTTGCCCCGTCAACTATGAAATCCGTGCCCATTTACGTACCCCTGAACTATTCTTTCAGAACATTTTTCCCCTCAACTATTTTGAATAGAAAATGCGCCTCCCGTCGCCACGAATCCCATCAAAATAGATGAAAAAAATCATGTCCACTCCCCCTTTCTTTTGAAAAAGAGAAAATTCGATTTTTTTTTCAAAAAAGGAAAATCAAAGAGACAGGGATACGTGGAGCATGGGGATGGGGAGTTGCTGTCGATTGTCGGCCGCAACCCACCCCACGAGGTCGTCGACAATCACTTTGGGGTGGAGTCATCGGTAGCCTCAGACCTCCCTCTTCGATTTATTTTTATAAATTTTTTTTTAAATAATTTTTTAGGATCACATGCGGTGCATGTAACTTTTCCGTTTGGATTTAGTTTGACAGTGAGGTCACATTCTCTATTCAATATTAGTTGAGAGGGCAAATGCTCAAAAAAAAAAATGTTCAGACGCTCATATTTGAGAGGGCAAAGGGTATTTTTTTTCTTAAAAAAAGAATATAGTACTCTATGGCCACAAAAATAATAACTATATATGTAGTAGTATATTATCAAGTGCATTGTGCACCTATCAACACAACTTATTGTCATAATGATATTTTCGGCTGCTCGGTAGAATTAAATGAGTACGAGTATTTGCTCTCAGAATTTATAGATAAGCGAGTCATATGTCCACCTTAATATTATCATATCATAATCATTCAAAATGCATATTAGTTCCATTCCCGAATTGTTTGGATCGTGATTCACCTGTCTAGTTCACTATTTACGCAGGCATTGTCCTCTGTGCAAACATTGTTTACGTAATCGTACTTTTCGCCTCTTGCCTTTATGCTTTTTATTATTCAATCCTAGTTTAGTAGTTTTGCCTTTTATGTCTCACATGAGTACTAAAGTGGTACAAAGGCAAAAGTTCATGGACCAAATAGACATAATATTATCGATTGAGATAGTCAAGACAAACCAAACGTGCACGTGGTCACGGGTGCTGAATTAACGGAAAGGAGATCTTAGCCTAAATATAGTACCTCAGATTTAGTCTAATAAACAAGATCTTGTTTTAGGACTTGGGAGTATTGCAAATTCTGATCCCGATCGGTCTTGCGTAGTTCGGCATGAAATCCATATCAACGTGTCCGTCAATTTAACTAGGCTGACGTAAATGAATCTTTCAATTCACATATCAAACCGCATATATTTTTACTTGTAATTTTCAGTCGTGGCCTAAGATCGTCTTTTAAAATAATTGTGTGCGCTATTAGCGCAGAATCTTCAAAGGTTGGGGATTCAGCAAACCCTAAAGCGGGGAAAAGGACGGAATCTTTGTTAAAGTTGTCAGAATCAACGGCCCTGATCGAGCAGCATCGCTGAATCAATCAATAAAGAGACAAAATCCCCTTTAACCCAGCGTGCGAGCAGCCTCCTCCCTCCCTCCCCCTCAGCCACCTTCTCTCTCCCATTTCGTCTCCATCCTCCATTGAAGGGGGACCTCCTAGCTCGAGAGAGAGAGGGAGATTGGACAGGGAAGCATAGAGTGGGCGCAGCCATGTGCGGGATACTCGCGGTCTTCGGCTGCATTGACAATTCCCAGGCCAAGCGCTCCCGCATCATCGAGCTATCTCGCAGGTCAGCTTCTTTTTCCCGATTCGTCGTCATTTTCATGTCGCTCGAGCTCCCGAACAGGCTGTTCTGCACAAATGATTTGGCGGCCACGCAAATGCTCAGAATTCGTCCCTTGTTTTAGTTCTGCATTGCTTTTGCATTCATTCCGGTCTCTGTTTTCTTCTGCCTTTGTCACGTTGAAGTTTGTGTTTTTGGGTGTTAGCAGCTAAGAAGATCATGGACGTTTGGTCCCTCTAAGCCTTCCCGTTTAAACTCGGTTTCTTCACGATTCATGAACATAGTTTTCATTGTTAAGAATAATAGAAATGGAACTCCTGGATGATTCCCGCACGTGCTAACCTTGTTGAAGTTCATCTGGATCAGCCTCTTGGTTTCTTGGGGCAATGGTCCGGTGGGGTCCTGATGATATGTCTTTGTTTTGTTTCTTGGCCTCCTTTCTACATTTGTTTTTGTGTTGTTATTTTCCATCTATCGTCTAATAGTGATAGTTGTCATTTCGGTGGTAAAGAAAGGAGACGACCGTTGTAAGTATATGAATGCGGCACGTTTTAGTAAACTCCCGAACCTACCAGTTCAGCTTTCAGTATGTGGATTTCCCAAGGTGGCTTTTCATAAAGCATCCTACACACGTTGTGACAGAAAATCGCCTTTATGGAGGTCGATCTTATAGGTTGATAGTCAATACTATCCTCAGTAAGAGGATGATGGACGTTTGGTCCCTTTGAGCCTTCCTTATTTAGTTGGGTTTCTTCACAATTCTTGAACGTAGTTTTCAAATGCTTACATTGTTCAATCCTTGTATTCATATGAATCAGCCTCGAGTTCTTGAGCCAGTTGTTGGGGGGCCGTTGATGATAAGTCTCGGTAATCAATTTTAAGGTCCCCGCCCCCTCCTGTCACTTCAGTTGTGGGATTTATCCTGATTGTGCTTTTCGGCACATGCTGTTTTGTTTCTTGGCCTCCTTCCCAGATTTGCTTTTATGTTCTGTTGGTGTTTCCAATTTATTCTTCCTTTCTTGTCTGATAGTGATGGTTGTCATTACTGCCTTAACTCAGATTAGGTCCATTGCTAGGACGGCAGTTTTTTTGTGGTAATTATGGAAGAAAAAATCTCAGGACAAAGTAATTAATGTTCTGTTTTGTGTTTCTGACCTTCACCCGATTGGACATATAGGCTACGGCATAGAGGTCCTGACTGGAGTGGACTGCATTGTCATGGGGACTGTTATCTTGCTCATCAAAGATTAGCTATTGTAGACCCCACCTCCGGAGATCAGCCTCTTTACAATGAGGACAAGACCGTCGTTGTCACGGTAATTATGGACTGATTCGTGTACTTTAGCTCTAGCAGTGATCTTAATTATATTGTGGAAGTTATATTAGTTGGATGACTGGTACCGGAACTGTCAAGACTATTGCATATTACTCACTGTTGTTCTGTGTTTAAGGTTAATGGGGAGATCTACAACCACAAAGCATTGAGAGAGAAGCTGAAGAACCATCAGTTTCGTACTGGAAGTGACTGCGAAGTCATTGCACATCTTGTAAGCTTCATCGTGTTCTTGCAATAATATTACCGGTATCTGTTTCATATCTGTTATGATGCTTTGCCCGTGTAAGTTGCTTGCATTTGCCTGCACAATATACAGAGAATTTGGAAATCTCTTTTCTACAGAGTAGAATTTTCTTTTTAAGTGTTTCTGCATCTGAATCCGATGCTGTTACAATTACTTTGAGCTTTATACTAAACTCTGAAATCTTCAAATTTCATTTGTTTCTGTAGTATGAAGAATATGGAGAAGATTTTGTGGATATGCTGGACGGGATGTTTTCCTTTGTCCTGCTTGACACCCGTGACAAGAGCTTTATTGCAGCTCGGGATGCTATTGGCATTACACCCCTTTACATAGGATGGGGTCTCGATGGTACGTAGTTTGTCTTTAGGAATAGCACATAATAGGTCCTCTCAAGAATGTATTGTTGTCAGGTTGAATTAGTTAAACTAATTCAACTTGATCTTAAATTACCTGAGTTAATTAACATCATGAGGTTCTGGCTAGCTCCCAAGGACATTGTCATGCAGTGCCATCGCTGGGCTTTCTACTCTTAGCATGAAACTTCAGTAATGGAGATCTTATTATTAACTAGATTTCTCTTCCATTGCAGGCTCAGTTTGGTTTGCCTCAGAAATGAAAGCCTTAAGTGATGAGTGTGAAAGGTTTATGTCGTTTCTCCCGGGCCACATATATTCCAGCAAACAAGGTTGGCATTTGTAATTTAAACAGTGCATAAATTGATTTTTCACCTCATAACTCTATATGGCCTCATTGCTTACGAATTGACTGGATACACTGCAAATAAAAACTTTACCGACCTTCAAGTTTTTCTTCTGAAACAGGTAGAATAGCTGGTCAGTTGAATTTTGCAGAGTGAATAATTTGTTAGATGTATTAAATTGCAAAACTGTCCCGCTGTGCACTTCGGCAGATATTTGAGATTATCAAGAGAGTCTTTGAGAACACATATATGGAAGAGGAGAACATAATCTTTCTACTCAGAATTGTCTCTTTTTTTTTTCTTTTTTTTTTTTTAAGATTCTAGGTCTCTTTATTCACATTTAAACCCTCATCCTTGCTAAAATTACTTGCTTTAGGAGGGCTCAGACGGTGGTACAACCCACCTTGGTATTCAGAGCAGATCCCATCAACTCCATATGATCCTCTTGTTTTGCGTGCTGCCTTTGAGAAGGTATTTTCATAAGCTACCTTCAGTACTGGAAATTTTTTGATTTAACACTCTATTAATACTGCCATTTAGCTAAGGTTGCTTTAGTTGACTATTTGTGAATTGTTTGAGATACATGACCTTACATATTGATGTGCTCGTTTTTCTGCTGATCCAGTCCACATAATAAGACTGTTGTGATTCTGAAAAATTAATTGGTAAATTATTAATGAAATGAAAACAGGAATTTGTCAATTGTGTAACATCTTCTGGGGGCCACCATTAAGTTTTTATATGCTCTCTGCAGGCTGTGAAAAAAAGGCTCATGACTGATGTTCCATTTGGCGTACTCTTGTCTGGAGGTCTTGACTCATCTCTTGTTGCTTCAGTAGCTTCCCGTTATTTGGCCGACTCTGAAGCAGCTTGCCAATGGGGTTCACAGTTGCACACCTTTTGCATTGGTTTGAAGGTCTTTCATCCGAACTTAAAGCCAAAAAAAGAAGAAAAAATGAATGCTTCTCAGTTTATATAACTCTAGTTGTCAATCTTCTAGTTTGGCATGGCTTAACTTCATGTAGAATCATATAATTTATGGCAAAGTTTTCGTAGCCTGTTATGTAATGCTTTCACTTAAAATGAGGTTTCTTTGTCGCTGTTAGGTTTGGACTTTCTTGAAATTTCATTCTGCTCTTATGTGTTAATAAAGGAATCAGATCTTTCTTCTTCGATTTCTAGAACAATGAATATTTAGCATGTCCTGTTAATCTAAATGGAGAATACAAAACTTTATGAAATCATATCCAGCAAAGCAACTCAGGCTTCCTGGAAGTTGGACATCGAGCCATTTTAGTGACTATGTTATCGTTTGTCTCACCTTTTATGCAGGGCTCACCTGATTTAAGAGCAGGAAGAGAGGTCGCAGATTATCTAGGAACTCGTCACCATGAATTTCACTTCACTGTCCAGGTAATTCTCTTCTTTTACCAAGAAAAAAGGACATATCTACTCATTGTAGCACTTGTATCATGCTTGTTTAACAAAGCCTCTTATTGTCATATCAGGAAGGTATAGATGCCCTTGAGGAAGTTATCTACCACATTGAAACATATGATGTGACCACCATCAGGGCCAGCACACCGATGTTCCTTATGTCTCGAAAGATAAAGTCCTTGGGAGTTAAGATGGTTATTTCTGGGGAAGGTTCCGATGAGATTTTTGGAGGTTACTTGTATTTCCATAAAGCACCAAACAAGGAGGAGTTTCACGAAGAGACCTGTAGAAAGGTACTTCATATTTGCAGTGAAGTCATGCCTGTAATGGGTATTATTTTTCGGTGGATTTGAGGATAAAAAGTTGTTGAGCTTAAGCTTTCAACGCCGCCCAATATGCCTTTTCTTTCCAAATATTTTTACGAATACGTTCTTTTGATATAGAAGTACGTTTTTTCTGGAACTGCCATGAAAAATTTAAGCTCACAGCATTTTGCTGCAATGCTTAATCCCTTTTAACCCTTGTGCTGATAAATGTTAATTATTTAATAGATTAAGGCTCTCCATCTTTATGACTGCTTGAGGGCCAACAAATCCACTTCAGCATGGGGTGTAGAGGCACGTGTTCCCTTTCTAGACAAGGAATTCCTCGACATAGCAATGAGCATTGATCCTGAGTGGAAAATGGTATGTTTCTGTTTGATCTGATGATTTTCACAGTAGACCTTTTCCTACAAGGAGAATTCTACAAATCTCCCCAAAGGAAGAAAAGAGCATGATGGCTTTACGATTTACATGATATGTTTAACCTCTCTATTCTATCTGATAATCGCAGGTCAAACCTGAACTTGGAAGGATTGAGAAGTGGGTCTTGCGTAATGCATTCGATGATGAAGAGAAACCCTATCTTCCTAAGGTACATTTTTCTTTTTAACAAATTATAGATGACCAGAACTCACATTCCTGTATTTTCTTTGGACAGCGTTATCAGGTACTAAAAATTTACTTCCGTGGTTTATTGTTTGATTTGTTGCCTTCTTTCCAGCACATATTGTATCGGCAGAAGGAACAATTTAGCGATGGAGTTGGTTACAGTTGGATTGATGGCTTGAAGGATCATGCCAACCAAGAAGTGTGTGGTTCCTCCTATACAACTGTTTGATATGTAGTCTCTACTTTGTCTTTGATTATTTCTTGATGATAAAGAGCTTAAGATGATGTTTTTGGTGACTTTTTCCTCTACTTACAGGTTACAGATGCAATGCTGGCGAATGCTAGCTTTGTATACCCAGAGAACACTCCTACCACTAAAGAGGCCTATTATTACAGAGCTATCTTTGAGAAATTCTTCCCTAAGGTGCGATTCATGGTTTCTTTCTCTTGCTCTCTCTCTCTCTCTCTCTGTCTCTCTGTGGATCTGGGGTTTTTATGTCGGTCCATTATCAATGGTCAAATCTACGATCCATGTCTGGGCCAGATCACAGCACATTAATCGAATTTCTCCTGGTCTTTACCGGGTTTAGGTTGACTGAGAGGTATTTGTGTCATCATATAGAAGGATGTCATTTTGTATGTGAGTGGGAGGCTGAATGAGCATGCAACAGCATATAAGCTAACTTGCTAAATTTTACCAGAATGCTGCGAGATCCACAGTACCAGGAGGCCCTAGCATAGCCTGCAGCACTGCGAAAGCTGTGGAGTGGGATGCGTCTTGGTCGAAAAATCTCGACCCTTCAGGTCGTGCTGCTCTCGGGGTCCATGCTGATGCCTACGAGGGAGCAGCAGATTCGAAGAATGCTGGTTTAACCAATGGCTCCTCTTCGAAGCTACAAGAAATTCCTGTTGAGAAGACAGCAGCAGTTGGCTGATCGGAGAATTCTTATTGTATGTGGAGGTGGATGAATACTTGTGAACAGGATACACTGATGACGACAAGGTAACGAGATCAGTACTACTGTGCTTTTTATCCAATAAGAGTAATATTTCATGCTATAACCTTGCACGGTTTGCTTAGAATTCTGTAATACGAAAATCTGTTTGCAGCAGTTCTCCATGAAATAAACGAGCTCTTACTGTTCATTTGCATAGATAACGCGGTCATATGTATTTTGTGGCAGATCCGGGGATGGAAGGAAATGGCGATTATGGCAGTTGGAAGGATATTCCAACCTGTGCTCCGCTATGTTGATTGAAACTGATGGTTTCTATTGTATTTTCTGGTTTGCTGGATGGTTCAGTTAGAACTGTAGAGTTCCTTTTAATTATGCTTCAATTATTTGTTTGCAGAAAATGGTGTCAGAACATTTCGAGGTTAATTTATTTCATATTCTCGTGCAGCTGCATCTTCGATCCTTGCTGTTATATCTACGTCCCTCGTGTTAAATGCAATGATAGATTTCAGGAACTCCAATCGAAGAGGATATCAGTAAGGCTGTAAACACTAGGACATGCCGGGGATCTTGCGTTCTTTCAATGACCCTATCCCAGGATTCGAGAGGTTCAATTACGAACTTTGAGAGAGAAAAATGTTAGAAGTTTCATTAAAATCTCCAATTAGACTGATGTGAAGTTCTTCGTGAAAAAATCTACCAAACAATTTTTTCTACATAATGACTATTGTCGTGTTAGTTCCTTCAATTCACAAGGCTTCCAAGGCAGCCGCCATGGCAAAGGCATGATAGTACTCTTCTCCATTCCCACATCCCCACGGTTGATCACATCTCCTTTCGCAACCGCACCCGCTTTCTCCCGCCCTCTTCCTCCTCTTTTGTTGCCGAGCACTGATCTCTCCCGCCTTTGCCGGTCCGAACCTTAGCTTCAGGGCCACTCTAATGTAAGGAGGCTTGACTCCTTCCTTGTTACCGCTGTCCCATAAAGGAACAACAGGCACCCAGTTCTCGATCTCCATGTCCGGAGAATTGAAGGCTGTCCTCCATGGAACCTCCGCCCTACCCAGCAGCTTCGACGAGGAGGACCCTCCAAGAAGGGTCGCCCTCACCCTCCTCTTCCGCCTCAGCTCGAGGATCAAGCTGTCTTGCTTCAGTTCGTCGATGGACTCCTCTGCCCCGCTGCACTGAATGGAGAAGGTCTGGTCCCAGGAGCATGCTGCTGGGTCATCGACCAGTCGGGTATCGAGATGGATCCTCTCCTTCTTGCCCGCAGCAGAGAGGTAGCACCTCACGAAGAGGTTGCCGCCTTCGGGGAGGGAATCCATGTTCTCGGCTCGCAGTATCGTGAGTTCGCAGGTGAAGGAGGAAGCAGCCATTTGAGTTGGTTTCATTGAAATGAAGAAGAGGCTTGGTTTGTCTGAATATGAGATAAGCTTGTGTTGTATTCATGGGATTTATATAAGGTGATGGTATAGTCTTAGTGGACTCCAGCCATTAGTGGGATCATAGATTTTCCATCTTCTCTTAAGGATTTGGGAATCAACTCCATTAATGGGCAAATCTTTGAGAGGATTATTAAAATCATCACCATGAAAAAGACGGATGAGAGGAAAAACTTAATCTTTATTTTGACTCATGATTAAAAAAGAAATCCAAGATTAAAATCCTTATGCCTGATCATTACGATAGACGAAGCGAATCTACTATGTTTCAAGTTGTGCTCGAGCACGGAAACCAATAGATATGTACAAGCGCTTATATTTGATTAGCATGATAGGCTTGATTTCAATATGATGATCCCATGAAATTAACTATGATTGAGGCACCAAGGGATCTTAGTTGGAATATAACATATTAATGGGGCGAAGATTTTGTTAAAATTGAAAAAAAAAAAAATGACCAAAACACTCGTGATTATTGAAGGGCTGCATTTCTCTAAACCGCCCCAATCAGTTGACAATGAGCACACTATGGGACATCCATGGATTTGCATATAATAAACGATAAATTGGTTTCATTTGCCTTCCATGGACTGTCGTGGAAAGTAGATGAAGTGTTGCTCTGAGCTTTATCTAATAGATTAAACTGATGTTATATTTTGTCTAATTAGCTAACACATTTAAATTTTAATGTACATATGTATATATACATACATACGCACAATATATGAAATATGGTTAATAGTTGATCCTACTTAGGGCTTAGGCCTTGTTGGACTGCACTTACATGCACACGAGTTCCTTAGTAAAGGAAACAGACAGTCGTCGTAAATATATGAACTCGGCGTGCTTATGCGAACTCCCGAGCCATTCAAGTTCGTTCGACTTTCAGTAAACTCCCATGCCGAGAAGATTCAATCGGCTTTCAAATGGTGCAGATTAACCGTCAAGGAAGCTTCACGGCTTCCACCTCCGAGAGGAAGAAGACGTAGTGCTGGTTAGTACAATTGATTGGATTTCCGAAGGCGGCTCTTAGATAAAGCATCCCGCACAAGTGGTGATGTTAAAATCGCCTTTCCGGAGCTCGATCTTATAGGCTGATAGTCGATACTTATCCTTAGTAAAGATCGGAACAATAATAAATAACATGTTCTTTTTGTTACATAGTTGAGTTGAGTTGACACTCTTAGGAACAGATCTTCACGGAGATTGCTAGTATCCCTAGAGGATCATGAAAGGTCAGGCATAGCCCTTGGAAATGACTTAATTATTGAATGGTACAAAGATAAGGACTCATCTCATAAACTAATGAAAAGCTGGACTATCGAACATTCATCTCATTAACTAATTAAAGGTGGATTGTCGAACGGCCATTGGGTATTCCTCCTCAATAAATCCGGCAATTAAGACCGATTAACATAACACGCAATAGGAAAGGATAGAGTGGGACTGGCAAACGCATCACTATGAAAGTGATGCCTTCTATGGTGCTGCTGCAAACTGGTTCGATTCTCAAGACGTGCAACCTCGACATCATGGGTTGCCTCCTATGGTGCTTCGGTTTTCATAATAAACCGTGTAGGACTGTCAATATTTCACACGACACGGATACGACACGAAGTTAAAAGGGTTTGGGTTTGACATTTTTAATAATCGATCTAAACGGATCCAACCCGTTCAAACACGGTTAATAAGCGTGTATTGCTGGATTGAACCCGTGTAACCCAATTATACACGATTAAACCTGTTTGTTTAGACATGTTTAATCATGTTACTATAATTATGTAACTCGTTAACCCGTTTATGTATTTGAATTTATCAAAATATCCTTATGTAATCCTAATTCCTAAGTCCCTAACATAATTTCATTTCCTTTCTTTCACTCAATCCAACACTAACACAACCGCACTTCCACTTCTATTTCTACTTCTCTACTACCCTCCCTCAGATCTCATATACGATTTGATTTCATTCTTCTCATCCATCAATTGCGAAATTCTGCTTTTTCGCTCTCATTACTCTCCTCTCCGTGCACTTTGCATTGTTCGCAGATCCGCCTCAGATCTCGCCCTCCCCTGCTCCCAAGCTCGCTGCCGACTCCACTCCCACCATCTCCCCTTCGAAGCCCATCGCTTCGCTGGCTTCCGCTCCAGCCAATGCGCCTCGTGGCTCGATCTCATCCTCGTCGTAGCTGCCTCCCTCAAATGCAGCTCCCGCCTCTTCCCCATCCACATCCCCCTCCCCTCCATCTCAGTCTTCGTGTTAACGTGTAAACATGTCGTGTTAAACATGTTCGAGTAAACGAGTTAATCAGATAAACATGTCGTGTTAATGTATCCGGGTAACTGAATTGATCGGATAAACAAGATGTGTTAACGTGTCCGGATAACGTTTATAATCGTGTCGTATATACGTGTACCTATTATGACACGTTTCGATAAACGGGCTTAAACGTGTCTAAACGGATTGACACGGATATAAACGTGTCGTGTATGGGTTTTCAAAACCTGACCTGTTTAATAATCGTGTCGTGTATGGATTATGACTTCGATGACACGAACCCGTTTAGACACGATACGTATAAACACGACACGACACGAATTACCATCCCTAATAAACCGGGTTTGGGACATACCTGAAAGGACCTCATCAGTAGACACAGATTATTCGGTTCTCTAATGGACAGACCATAGTTCAAACACTGGTGGTTCATCGAAACGGAAAAAAGAAAGCAAACACTTTCATTTCCTATCACACAATTTATGTTCAAAATTCAAAGAACCCACACGGGTCGTTATGTACACAAGCCTCTTAGATCACAATTCACATCAAGAAAGGGAAACAAGGGAATGTCAGCAGACTCAACAAACAACATTAACAAACCCCATAAACAATAAGAATGAAATGGAATAAAAGAAAGGCTAAAGACATGTTCCTATGACAAAACGCAAAACCATATATATCTTACTTCTGACCACCTTCTGGTAAAGCTTTGCAGCCGAAAGATGAAATCTTGCTGACCGGTTCCCGGTGTTTCATTCGCTGAAATCTAGGATCATCTCCCACAAGCTCAAAACAATTTCCATGCTTTACATTCTTCCAATATATACCTTCAGGAGTCAAGCAAGCTGGTGCACAAGCATTGCAAAGTGATGAGAAAAAGGGACACAATCAGAGAATTTTCGATTGGTTCAAATTTACCAGTTTCCTCCTTAAAAACAAAGAACACGACAAAAAATTGAATTGCAGTTTTAAGATTTCTTAGAACCATACAGGCCTTGTAAAGTGCAATCCAAGTCATTTCTTCACCTATTCACTTCTCTAGCAGCTCAGGATCACATGCATCAAAACCCTAAAACAACCCAAAAGCTTAGAAGTCGAAGAGTGGTACCTTTAATCATAGTTCCCCATCCTCATTTTTCCACTCGCTTATCCTCTTCCTCATCATCCTCCTCTTCACCCATCTCATCCCTCCCATCATTTCCTATGTCACTCTCACTCGCTGTCTCCCATTCAGAATCGTCTGTATCTTGCACACCGTACACATCGCGTCCATCACCCTCACACTGGACCCCACCATGCTTAATTGCCGCCTCCCTAAACAACCAAGCAGCTCTCATCTGCTTTTTCACTAACCTCTCCGCATAATCGGGAACCTTGTTCTGCCTCAATGAAAGATCGGGATCGCTTGATTGGGAGCACTCGTTTATGAAAAGAATTGCATCTAACAAGCTCTCCTTTGCTAACCCGAGCATGTCATAGGCCTGAGCTCTTCTCCAAAGGCTCTTTGCGTGGCGATTAAGAGGGCTGTGTAGGCAGAGAGCCCGGGTTGCATCGCTAATAGCCGCCAAGGGTTGTTGGAGTAGAAGGTGGCACTGGGCCCGGTTACTGTACAGGACGACTCTCTCCTTCTTCGATCTCATTGGGCATAAAGCCAGTGCCTCTGAGTACTTCGAGGCGGCCACAGAGATATTTCCTGATGAGAACAGAGAGTTGCCCTCGAGCTTAACCACAAGTGCAGCAGCCTGTTTGATGTGAAGATCCTCCTTAGGCATGCCCTTCTCCCACTTCAGTCTCTGCCTGGAACTTAAGAGCTCCTCAATCTGTTCCTTTGTCCGACTGCTGAAAGAGTTACGACCAGCAGCTTGTGACTGAAGACATTCTTCAAGAACGGTAACAATGGAGTCCCCAAGCTTCTTGTGATCACCCAGATTTGTGATTTCTGCAAGGTCTACTAGAGCAGGAACTGCCTTCTCAACCACCTGAATGAAATTTATTCTTTCATCAGTGACCATACTTCTCCCAGAGGAACTAGACAAGATGACCCAAGAGCGGAAAGGGGGACTAAAATCTAGGGTGTTCTTAATTAACTCTTGATCTAAATAAAGAGGTAAGCCTCAAAAAAGTACTAGTAGTACTGATCGAATGCACAACATTCATTGAAAAGCTTCATCAACTTGCACTGAGCAAAATCATAGGATTTTTCTAAACATTTTCTTAAAACATTTCACTGATAATTACTCGGGCAGCATATGAAAATAAGCACCAAAAAACATAACTTTCTCCTTATTTTACTCATTAAAAAAAAGTAGGAGTGAGAAGCTGAAAAAAAAAAAGTCCTGGTCTCTCGAGACTGAACATAACCTAATATAAACAATTAATGCCTTAATGCCGAATTTGAATATAAACAATATGTAGCCTATAAGACCAATATTTTTAGAGTATAAAGTGCCCTTCCTCTTCACTAATTTTATGTTTTCAAACATTTATTTACCTTTTGACAAGAATTCGAGTCTTGAAGCAGCCAAAGCAGACAGTCGATTGCCATATATTGCCAGTCATCCGATGAACGGGCAATATTACATAGTGCTTCAACTATTCCAGGGCAGCTGGCCACTGGGCCACGACCCACCTTGTGGTGACAGATCGTCCTCAACAGACCAATGCCTGCCGGTGAATTTTCATTAACGAGGCCACCCCACATACCAGGAAGCTTGACCAAAAACTCAGGCTTGCAGATAGTTGGAAGAAACTCAGGCTTAAAGGCAAAGCAGTTAATGAGCTGCAAGGACCAGCATTGGAGCTGACTGGCCCATTCCTCGGCCTTCCTCGACTCCATCTCAACCCCACCCATCCCCCTTGTCAGGAGGTCACAGTGGTAGTTCAGCCTCCTATCAACATATTGATAAAAATGCGAGTAGACTATTTCTAATGAGCTCATTGCAAGCTGTATGGAGAGCTCGAGGATTTCTCCATGGCCTGCCACAGAAGGAAAAGTGCTTGGATAAGTAGCTAAGTGCCCAAGAGCTCGAACAGCCACTCTCTGCTCAACCCAGGTGAGCCTTCCACGTAAGAGCTCAATCAAGGGTGGGACAACCCCAGCATGGACCGCTTGTACTGCGAACTCCTCCATGTTCATGGTGTAGGACCCGATTATGTGGGCGGCATAATAAGGGATGTAGATGTTCTGATCATGAGACAGCCATCGCCGGTTCTTCAGACCTTTCCAAATGAGGGAAGCCATGCACTCAAATATTCCGAGCTCGATAAACTCGGGATCATTCGGGTGGGCCATGGCTGTATTCCAGAGGCCGCTGATTGGGAGGACCTGACCATCGTCGTCCTGTGAGGGCAGTTCTCGGAAGAATTTCAGGATGCTTGCGCGGCGCTTGCTAGGGTTGCCTTCCTTCATCACACAGAAGAAGCATCCTGGGTAAGGGCAGTCAGCCGAAACCTTATCCATTTCCAAAATGCACCAACAGGCAACCCTATATATGCATCGGATCCTTTGTGGTTGGTAGTAGAACTATAGGACAGAACTCCTCACTGCATCATAAAAGCAGATAGCTTCAGCATCTAGTAGAAGACATGGGAGAAAGAACAACAGACCTAAGCCACCCAATTTCTCGATGCAGAATTATAACTGAATCATAGACAGAGCTTTAGCTAGCTGAGAACAAAGAATGTCAGTCTTAATGTTTACTCATTCTTGCAGACAACGACACTACCGAGTAAACATCTCTCCCCCAGCTCTCAAAATCAAGAAACTGCAGATATTACGAACACAAAGCGAGCTCGAAAATACATTCTTCCAAAGCATTCCAAGTGACTACGTAATGACCTGGAGAAAAGTTTCATACTTTGGGTACCAGCAAAAAGAGCAGATCTAAAGCATAGACCCCCCCACAGTGAAAAGGCCGCATCGAATAAAATCGCATAGGATCTCATCCTAAAACCCTAACCTCGAGCTCAACTCTCGACACAGCCCACACTCTTAACACTCAGGAGCACCATAGACACTTCTGGGTATGCTCAAAATCAGCATTTGGTTGCACGGAAAGCTGGTTTTTACACCAAAGTCAGCATTTTCAATCAAGGGTCAAAAAGAGATAGAGAGAGAGAGAGAGATACCTTTGAGTAGAAATTCGAGAGAACCAGAGAGAGTGGGAGAGAGTAAAGTGAACCGAATCAAAGCTTAAAAACGGGGTTGATTTCTTCCTTTGGGATAGGATTTGTATTTGTTGCTGGAAAGAAGCATTGATTTGATTTTCCCTTTTGGAGCTGATTTGAATGGCACAGAGCGGAGCGAATGCGGAAGCAAAGTAGAGAGAGAGAGAGAACAAAACAGACGCAGAGAGAGAGAGAGAGCGAGGGAGGGAGGGGCCGGGGGAGAGGGAAGAGAGAGATTTGCGGCTATTTTTTTCCTTTTTTTAAGAGAAAAATTTGTTCGGACAGCGAAAGAAGATGCATTTTTACAATTACCGGTGAATGTCCGCATTGCAATGAAGGAGAAAATGGAAGAAAGCGACAAATTGCACGAGCCAAAGCTCAGCAACAACGACACGACCCGACCGTCGTAGGGGAAGGTTGCATCTTTGTAATACTCTTGATATTATATGCGCAGCTCGAATCTCGATTAGTCTCCTTACAAGCCATCCAAATTCGACGAGACGACTCATCTTTACGACCGATATATTAGTCCATGCATGTAGGAGTGAGTTGAGTTAGAATGTACAACCTGCACGAGATAGCATTTGAATTATATCCACATCGAACGTGCTCAAAAATCAGATTGCGATTCTCTCTGGGACTCAGGCACCATCACCGCCAACCTCCCCGACCACAAGCCTCTTCAAATTTTTGGAGAGAACATGGCCGTTGTCTCGCATGAAGTGCTGGTCTTGTTCACAGTACTTATGAGTTTGTAGCCCGATGATTAACATAAACCATATCGGTCACTAGACAATTAAATGAATCCTCTTAAAACTGGACTGGTGCATAATACTATCAAAAAAAAAAAAAAAAAGAGGTGCGCGATTACTTATCCTTTCAATAACAATCTCGTGATCTGACTCCCGAGGCCAGTTGTATATAAACTTTAATAATATAACAATAACATGTACGTATATTAATGTCAAGTACCATTGTCAAGATCGAGATAAAACTTGCAATCTAATTCCACCATGCTCTTTGAAGGTCTATCTATCTATCTAGAATTTTATATATATATATATATATATATATATATATTATATGTTATTGTCCGAGAAAAATAAATTATTGAATTGGAGGGTCGAGAAAA
Organism: Punica granatum; assembly: GCF_007655135.1. Classification (NCBI taxonomy): domain Eukaryota; kingdom Viridiplantae; phylum Streptophyta; class Magnoliopsida; order Myrtales; family Lythraceae; genus Punica; species Punica granatum. The sequence goes on from NC_045131.1 coordinate 5,229,244, forward strand.
AGAAAGCGGAAGGAAGAAATGATGATGGGCCAGCCGGTCCATTATCTCGAGATTATTATTATTATTATTATTATTGGGGCTATAGAATTATTTTTCGCTTTTGATTTTATTTTCTTTTTATCTTTTTTGGTCTGGGTAGGGCCGATTTTCTTACACGCCTGTCTCCTCTCCCGGTCCATCCTTTCTTTTCAAAATAATGGAAACACGAATGGATTGGATTCCCATTTCAACCCTTTCTATATTCGTTCATCGATAAATCATTAGTTTAAAATATCTCAAAACATTTTTATGGGATTATTGTTGATCTTTACTTGAAGAGAGACCAAGTAATTCGAAGTGTCATATGATGCTCATTATCGTTGAGTTCATTGTCTTTGCATGTCGACCATGTATAGTGTTAATAATGCCCCAAAAAGAAAACCAACATACTTTATTGCTGCAATCCGAAGATTTGCAATTAAATTAATTTGCACGTCTAGTTTTGTTGATTATAGTCAAACATGCAATTTCAATTGTTAATAATGAACCCATTTTTGAAATAGGAAGCCTTGAACGGATATTCGCCTGCAACAAAAAATGGGCCGGACTAAGCTTTTATTAGGCCGAACTAAGTTTTTTTGGGCCGGACACATTTCAGAAACTTCGTGTCGGGCCGGATCGAAGATCAACGGGGCAGGGCTTCCACATGATTTGTTCAAATTAGACCCTCCTATCATTCCTATATGGGATGGCAGGGTATACATTAAAATTTCATGTTGAACCTCATTGTAGAGGGGATTATAATTTTAAGTCTAGATCTTTGGCTTACCCAAAAAGTCTAGCTTTGTGTTTGATTTTAGAGTTCAATTTTGGTTTTAATTGATCTGTAATGATTGTGTTGTTGAATTATGAGAAAAAGTGTAAAAAAAAAGTAATGAATAATTGAGAGAAAGTAATGATTGTGTTATTAAATTGTGGAAAACCTCATGAATAGTTGAGATAATTTAGTATTAAAAATTCAATTGAATGGTTAAAAAAATTGAAGAAAAATGAAAAAAAGTAATAATTGTGTTATTGAATTGAAGATAAGTGGAGTAAAATTGAAGGTAATTTTGTCTGGACTTAATAGACAGTGAATCAATTGCAGTCTGAAGATTGCGATTTTGTTGATTCCCAAAGAAGGGCCCTGATCAACATAGAGGTTACCTTATTTTTAATCCCCGAGTAAGCTTCTAAACGATGTATTATTAAGTTCGTTCAACTCCTTCCAAATTAAAAGTTACGGGTCTATCCAAGTTGAGTCTTAGGGATTGAAGCTTGTAAAAGTTGTTCTATTGAGATCAACTCCTACCAACGATCTTACGGTAAAAGAACCCATCCCTTGTGACGATCAATATGTCCGCCCTTACCCTTAACGGTGAAGCAGCGCTTACCACATTTATTGCCATATGCTTACGAAGGTCATCTTTTGTCCGCATCTCGTTGTGCTTATCTTTGATATATATGAAGGAGTAAATGTAACCAATAGAATTATGCAATAGCTCGATTATACATCTCTTTCGACGTGTTCAACCACTAGGTCGGCCCCATGCCATAATTTCCTATAAGAAGTATCAATGTGCTGAATGATTATATCAAAAGCCCTATTCATGCCATATTTATGACCATGATCATCACACCGTACGAATTTTGCTATGTCCTTCTGATAATTCTCAATGGAAACTATTATAATTACTTCCAACGACATGAGTTGCAATTGCATTTTTCTATAATTACTCCCTACGACATGAGTTGCAATTGCATTTTTCTATAATTACTCCCTACGACATGAGTTGCAATTACATTTATACAGTCAAGCATTCAAGTTTACAGAGTAATGTGGTGTTGATTGCACAATTATTACGTTTCCTCGCTCGTGAAAGGAAGACCAACTGCTCTCGGAAAAGATAGCAACGGGGAGTGAGATCGTTAGCACAATCATCATAGGTTTGAATGGGGCCTTAGCTAGTGTCGGTGGCGCGTCAACCCCACGCTCCTATTTCTCCACCACCCTCCGCCGCTCACTTCCCACACGCACCATCAGATCCGTCGGTGGTTTTTTTGTTTTTTGGTTAATATGGAGTGTTCAAGATTCGCCCGACTAATTCCCAGACTCCGTGAATTCTAGCGACGTACGGAGCGGATAATCACGTCAAAAGCACTCCGGTAGCTTTAACGAGTTTCGAACATGAAATCGGGTGGATATTTAAACTCTTCTTTGGCAATTAGGCTAAATTCGATGAAATTAATGCGTCGATGGCGTAATAAATATCATTGCTTGCCCCAATCCAATATATATGTATATGTATATATATATATAATTGCCCAAAAAATATTAATATTTAGTGCATTGGAATTTCTTTTTATTTTTAAAATTTTAAAGACAAAGTTAAAGCTGCAGATCAGTTGTTTGATTCCTAACATAAAAACAGCAGTCTGAGGATGGTACCATTGTCTGACAGTCGATCCACAAGATGAGTTATGGGCTGACATGGCTCATTTAGCCAATATTTAAAGAGGAAAATGAAATTGGTGTCGAACAGGAATTAATTTTAGTAAATAAACTTATGACATCTCGTGTGAGTCGTGATTTTATTGAAAAGTGACATAAAACTGCAGGTTAGAATGAAGGATTCTGAGGAACACCCTAGCCCCAAAAATGTACCGTTATCAAGAACAATCGGGCAAAAGGCCACAAGGTGCCACGACATATAAAATTTCATTTTCATTTATTTTAAATAATTCTTCGAAAATAGCATTATGTTTAATCGAACTAAATGAATGATAACTACTTTATAATTTTTTACATTTCATATTATTCTCAATACTTTACATAACTGAGGACATATGTTTAGGTAATATATGCTGGAAAATGGATAGATTTCAAGCCGTATATTCTGAGATATATGTCCATGATATGAAATGATCATGTTACCGTAATGCAACAAACATAAGTTTGTCATAATCTAACATAAGTTTAACTTACTCACTAAATAAAAGTTCAGTTTGATCTTTTTCATATTATTAGGAGGACGTACATGAAACAATGAGACGATGCAGCATAAAAAAAAATGTAATTACAGAATAAAAGAAGAAAGGGATATGGTTGAACACAAGCTTAAGGATACTGTTCATCCAAATAAAAAGAGGGAGGATAACAACAGAAAAAGGGTCCCATGTCAACTTCTTCTTGACATGGACCAAAAGCTTGCTGCATTAATTTTTTATTTTTTTGCCAGAGCATTGATTTTTGATTGAGATGCAATGTTTTGGTCACTGTGTTACTTGGCATATGACCAATGCTACATTGCCAAATTATTACAAAAAATTATACAACTGTTGAATCGAAATAACACCTCCCATCTTCTAAGCTAATGGCGACGTATCAAATGAATCTCACCCAGTCGCGTCGATATCCACATACTTCAGCCCTTCTTGCACGCGGGCGAGAAATTATGATTGGCAGAGACCATGGTCTTATAGTTTTTGACGTTCGGGTAGATACATCTCTTAACTTGAATAAATCTGTTCATGCTTTCGGAATCTGTTGGTCCGCTGCGATATTAGCTAGCTCAACTCTTCTTGCCCTCCTCGCCGCCGTCCTCCAGGTAAGCCTTCTTCCGCCTCTCAGCCTGGGCAAACAAGCAGATCAGGAGGAAGCACACGGCGTAGATCCCATGGACCTTCCAATTGGTCTTGGGGGGCTGGCGCAGCACCATCCGGTGGAACACCGCAACGTAGTAATGCAGCCCGACGGCGTAGCCCACGAAGGTCTGGGCCAGGCCAAGGAACTTCGGGCCCAGCCCGCAGTCGGTCGAGAACACCAGCACCAAATACATCAACAGCATCAGCAGGTACAGCACGTACCCGAGCGTCTGCATGACCTGCACAAGCAATGGCACACATATGTAATGAGGAATTAAAATGGAGCTATAGAGTAGGATATATCGATCGATCGTCTTAGTCCTGACCTGTATGCACACGTACGTGGACGGTGACGTGGCGTAGAAGAACCTGAGCGGCTCGAGCCCGGTGGTGAGGGACGACAAGCACAGAATAGAAAAGTATATGGAAAGGTAGATTTGGACGAAGATGAGGAGCCTCTGGAGGGAGAAGTAGGCCTTGATCCTATTGAAGATGAGGGAGACCAATAGGAGGGGGATGAGGATGAAAACACAGGAGACAACCGAGGCGATTGTCGGGGCGTACTTGTTGCCAACATACGGCTTGAATCCCTTGGTCATCTGCTTGTTGGCCTTGGTGAGGTAGGCCTTGGATGTGGTGGAGATCCTCTCGAGGTCCGGTATCAGAGTCTGCTGGAAACGCGTCGGGAGGTCCCGGAACTCCGATGCGAGGTCTTCGTCCTCATCCTGGTCCACCCAGGAGGGCTGCTGCTTCGGCTTCGGCTTCGGGATCTTGGTCTCCTTGGGGACCTGCTCTGATTCCGGCTGGGCCTTCTTGGGGGATTTCTTGATTTCGGGTTCCTCGGAGCTTGCGGACTTGGCGGTCTTGTTCTTGGGGGAGGCCAGCTTGATCAGATCCAGCTGGTTCTTCTTGTTAAAGGACGAGGAGCCCTTCGTGGAGTTTGAGGATTTGGCATTGGAGGTGGAATTGAGCTTCTTGAGCTTGAGGGAGGAGGTGGAGTTGAGCTTCTTGAGCTCACTTCCTCCAAGGTTGGACGATTTCGGCTTGGTCGAATTGGCGAGCTTGAGGAGGGTCTTGGTTTGGTTCTTGGGGGATATGCCATTGTTGGGTTTGAGCAACTTGGTCTGGTTCTTCAGGGAAAGGCCATCCTCGGGCTGTTTGGCGGCCGACTTGGTTTGGTTCTTCGGGGACAAAGACTTGTTGTTGGCAATGGGGGGTTTCACTTTCTTCTTGGGCACAACTGGCTCTTCCTCCTCTTCTTTCAATTCATCCATTTCCAACAGCATCCGACCTCTGAATCCGCGGACCAGCCTCTCGCCTCGAACCTGAGCCTCCGAAGAGCCCGAGCTGGCATCGAGCCGATGAGCCCCGGAGGCGAAGAGGAACAGAACGAGGTGGAGAGCCAGGAGCAGGCTTCTGCGGGGTGGGAAGTACACTGATGGAGCCATATTTGGACAATATCAATATGGCTATTGTCACTTAGGTGTGCCCCAACCAATCTGACATATACTTGGAAGGGAGGAAGACCCAAAGACCCAGAAGCTTAGTGGGTTTGGTTTGGACATGGATCTGAAGTGAAATATTTGTAGATTAGAGAGAGAGAAAGAGAGAGAGAGAGAGAGGAGGGAAGGGAATAATAAAGAAGGAGGCAGTGTGGGTTGCTGAGATCACAGAGGGTCACATGATGCAAAGTTCAAGTTGGGCATAGACTGTGTAGAATTTCTTGCTTTCCATGACGCGGTTTCAGATCAGTTCTCTCTCTCTCTCTCTCTCTATATATATATATATATATATATATATCTCCCTATAGTCACTACACACCATCTTGCAATAAACAAATAATATTCTTGAAGTGAATGTATTTGTTATTGTCTTTACTCCTAAGACGGTGACCTTTGACCCATCCAAAAAAAGACAGTGACCTTTGGGTATTATTTGGGTGGCTTAATTAGTCGAAATGATAACTGAACTAGCTCGTCCGTGCGGAAGATAATATTGATCATTCAAATCCTTATGTCTTATTTAATTACATGTACACTCGCCTTGCCTTGCTTTGCTAGGAATCGTATAGTCCATGTCAAGTGAACTCGAGCACGATTAACCGGTCATGAATTAAATACTCAGAACTAGAAATTGATTGAACAAATATCAAGGGGTTGAGTTTCCTTCTTTACTAAATTAAAGTATCCAAGTGCTCAACTACCATAAACGCTTCTCTTCTCTTCTCTTTCAACCGTTTCTACTCCCATCAATTGTAACAAAAGTTCCTTTTCTCTTCCCTTTCTTTTTTCCCCGAATTAGATGCTAGTTAAAGTACATTTTTAGCCAACTTTGGATAAACTTTTACTTAAGTCATGGCTTTCACAGCACTTTTTTCTTTTTTTTTTTTAAATAATCCGAATGTGTAATCACGAGCTATATGTGGTTCATGTGCCCACTCCAACTAGTAAAACTTTAATTCACGGACTATAAATAGTAGATTTTCGAAAGATGGAGACATTTACCAGCTTCAATGGATCTTAAGATCACTGCTCTTTGACAAACATTGTTCAAGAAATCAGCGTTCGTCGACTTTAAGGATTCGTGACAGATTCGGTAGTACCCGGCATTTGAATATATATGTTCTCGGAAAATGGACCCGACCCAATCTAGCATATAAACACTCGGGGCAGAGTCTTTATTTAAATTTACCAATAAATAATTAGTAAATAAATATATAAAACGAAAAGCCCTGAGATTCAAGATCCATCTAGTACAACTTTCATGGCTTTTAGGTCATGTGAAACCAATCTTTGAAAATAGTTGACTTTTTCTTTTTTGGTTCCCTTGCCATGATTTTCAGCCTTGCTCCTCCCCATTTTTCCGCTCATTGTTTGGCGAGAATTTAGACTGTTTTATTCTTCTTTGGGATCAAATATGGGACCGATGGCCTAGGGAAAAATTGGAATCAATCGGGCTACGCATCGATGGAGGATACGCGACTCTCTGCGATGAATTGTAACAGCATGCGTCCTATTTTAACCCAAGTAGATAAATTAACCCCAATTAAGCGTTTCTTTTTTTTCTTTTTTTTTAGAGTGTGACACTTTCGGAGGTCACATAAACCTTAATTAATCCAAATTCATGTCCAGTCGAATTATTAAGGAGCAAAGGTTTTCGAAATCATAGTTTTCTCTATTTACAAGATTTGATTCGAAATTTTATTCAAGAAAATAAACATCAAATCACCTGAATCAATGAAAGTTGAAATCGTTGACCTATTGCTACGAGTAATAGTCGACCTGATAACAATAGTTTTGTCGGGTCCGATCCAGCCCACCACGAGGTCGGAGTCTAAAATATAACAGGTGGAACCCCTACATTCGGATCCTCCATGCAATGGGCCCCACATGTCGTCTGGCCCTTCGCATAATGCCTATTGCTCAGCGATGGTGGCGACTGCCGGTGTGTGTACTATGAGTCATCACCGTCAAACTACGAACCTCCGATGCCATCCATCGCATTCGAAAAGTATGGAATTCGCCCTATACGATTTCTTAAATTTGGTCTTTCTACTAAATTGAATGTGGGAGCATCATATAATCTCTCGATAAGGTCGAGACCGAGAGGGAATCTTTAGGCCGTGCAAATTCGTGCTAGAATTGTAACTCGATCTGTACATATATTCTATTTGATAATATCCTCTTTTAGTCTATAAGTCGATATGCAATATCTGAGATATAGGATCACTATACAAGCAGGTGAATCAATCACACTCCTTCACCATGCATGCATAAGGGTTTCGGATAACATCGATTCACCGAGAACTATTGACATATAATTGATGTGCTATTCAAGGTCCTATGGGCCAATCGAATATAGAAAATCAAGGACCCACACACATTGGAAATTTTATGCATAGAAATTTGTCTTTCACCTTTTTCTTCATATTCGGCTGACTCATATATAAGACAGATCAAACTAAAGGTATTAAGCATAACCAACGTTTCTTTTTGACTCGGAGATAATTGTATTTTAATTGATTTAATATAATAATATATTATTATTGATAATTGATATACGGTCGAAAATAAGGTAGATCAGAACGGGTATTATTGATATAAAATCTATGATTGGGCTCAAAGAAGCGTAGGGCTTCTTATGATATGCTAAGAATCGATTATGATAACCATTCACGGCTGAAACATATCTTAATGCCTGAAAGTTGGATAGGATGGCCCTCGCATGAGGATTATATTGCCCCTTTCATCCTGTGATTTCGAGCCTTTGACAGCTGCCTAAAATTAGTCCATGAGTAGGTAAAAGTGCCGACTAAAATTGCACCCTTTTCTCGTCAAGTCAATTGAGACATATCCACGTATCAATCCACAGTCGATTTACAAACTCTAGACAGTGTACATTCGGCCCCGGAAATAAGTAACATGTGCATCACTGTACATCCTCGTGTACATAACTCGACAATCTCACCGAATGTCGATTAATAGGCACATCATCCTGTATGTAGTGTATTTGATGGTGAGTGGCAATCAATTGGGCATGAGTTACCAGTTGGATCGCTCATCGATATCGAATTAAGATAGATAGTTGGGTCATCTGTGTAGCTATTTCGAAGTAACGAAGAGGCGGTCAGATTAGTTGCATTCCTTTAGAAAATATGTCGGTGGCATGCATGTCCTTGTCCACACACCCATACACACGCAAATATCACGTCTGAATTGTATCTCCGATGTACTTCGTGAAATAACGAATTCACATGAGAAAGTGTAGCTCAAATATTCAGCCATACACAGTTAATTAAACTGGACTTTCATATTGTTATCTTCCTAACTGTCGGCAGTGGAGATTTTCAATTCTCCGTCTTCTTTTGAAGGACTAGAATTAACTCTAAACAATGGTGAAAATCGAGAAATTAGTGTCTTGTTTGGGATTAGAGTTGAGTTAAGTTCAAAATTATTCAAACTATATATATATATATATTTAATTGGATTGAAATAATTATATTATTGAATTATGAGAAAAATTATAAAAAAATAATGAGCAGTTGAGAGAAAGTAATGATTATATAGAATAACGTTGCTTTACCTTTATTATAGAGTTTATTGCACCATATAACCTAACGTTGACAGATATTCTTATATTCATCCCAACGTCATTTTTTTACTTGAGGTATCCCGACGTTATTATTTTTGTTTCACCAACTATCCCCTAAGGCTAGATGGTGACATCAAATTAGCAACGTTGGAATATCTCAGGCAAAAAATCGACATTAGGATAGATCTAAAAATATTTGTCAATATTAAGGTATATGTTGCAATATATCTTATTATATATGTATTTTTTTGATAAAGGTTGTCAGAGAATCTGTTCTGGAATCACATGAAATGTTCCTAAAAAATGGCTCTCATGGACCACAGCCCTGTCCCTTTCTTCCTTCTTGGGCCAAGTTACGGTGTATGATATATATACATGCGCGGGCCCACTTCTAATTTTGGGGGAACGGGAGAAGTGTGGAATTAATTGCTAGGGGAACGAGTAGTTTTACAAAGATCGACCCCATCTTAATTGCATATGGTGCGTGAATTAATTCTTTTGACACACTGTGCATCGGGAACTCGCAAAGGTTAACTAATTTCCAGGGCGAATTCATTAATCAGTAGAGACATTTTGATGCAGCAAGTCGGGGAAAACAGTTTTTAATTGTCGGTGCCAAAAATTCAAGCAGCTGATTCAGTAGCACGGGTTGCAAAAAAGGCTTATTAGTTAGTGATCCCAGCTCAGCGAGTCCTTTCTCCCGTGGTTAACTTTTTGCACTAGTCCTACATCCTTATCCCGGCTCAGCGAGTCCTTAATTGTCGGCACCAAAAATCCGTTGGGTAGGCGGATTCACATCTCTTGCAACCGACACAGTTTTATGTTCATATGGTCCAATTCTTTGATGCAAGTTAATGAGTCGATTTTATCCTAGACCGGGCCTCTTAGATAAGTCCTAATTGTCATACCATTCAGCTCTCGTTAAACCAAAATGTCTGGCCTCATCTTCATTGACTGAAAAATGGGCCTAAGAAAGAAGACAGAATGTCATTCCCTTTCCTAAGAGGTGATGGTCCAACATCATCCATTTCCGTGCACATACAAGTGCGCAAGTCCATTCAAGATCACTCCTGTTTTGATAACTCGATGGTACTGCGCAACGGTCCCCTCATGTGCACGTCAAAAGCCCATTCAAGGACCCAAGCTTCCAACGACGGGTTCCGATCCCACCTTATGGGCTGAGAAGGTAGTTTGTGGTCGGTTCGATGATGGGCTCAATGAATTTAATCTTGTTATCTTAATGGTTAGTATATAGCAAGTTATATATAGCGGGGGGAAATAGGAAATGATTTATCATGAGATTAGACTCATTAGAGGGGAAAATTAATGAAAAGAAAAAAAAAATGGGGTGAGAGAGGCTCGAACTCTCGACCTCAGGATAACTCAGAAGCTATGAGACCTACGCGCTAGCCAACTGCGCCACCACCCCTCACGGTGCCCTTTGCCCCAGTTTATATGATTATTTTGTTATTTATTTTTTATTTTTTATTTTTTTGCATCAGTGGACAGCAATCAAATTGTATTTTTAGGGAGTGCTGAGAGCTAGGACTGAGAATTTTTTTATGCATCAGTCGACACTTGCTGCAAAGGTACGATGGGTCCGGTTGGCTCTAGACTACGCAAGTAAAATAATTCGTACATACCTCGCTAGTTAGATTCCCGATTTAAGCTCCTCCCGTTCCAGGTTTTTCAATAAATTGTACCACATTGATCGACTACCTTTTCAATGTCCTTCTAATTTTATATTCCAAGTTGATCTATAATAATATGATTACCTTCTTCATTATTATATGAACCAATCGAGGGAAAATCAATGCCCACTTGCACAACCAAAATGATCAAGAAGACATGCACGGGGTTCTTTCTTTATTTCTTTATTTTTTTTTTCTGATTACAAAGAGACACAAGGTCCAGTTCAATAAAAGAGAAATTCTAAATAACTAATAATTGAGTATAAGTAGTCCCATTATCTCTAAATCAACAGGCGAAAGAGTGCGATATTACGGTGCATCATTTTTAATTTTTTTAATTTTTTTTTGGGGAGGGTGGTTTCTATTCAAACTATGATTGCGGCGGCCAACTACGCCCCAAATCTCGCCACCAATCACTCCCGAATTTGTCATATGATGATAATGATATGGCCCAATGCCTTACAAAAATTCAAGCTCTTCGCCAAGAAAGGGAAGAACTTGGCCTAAGGATGAAAAAACAAAACCAGAAAATCCAGTATTCGCTGAAAAAAAAAATGTAGTAGTTGGCACGTGAACCTCCCGTATCACTGGAAAATCAGAAAATTCGAAGATCCATTAATTCCTACTCATTTCCAGCGTTGCTCCAAGCTACTATATATTCACTCGAGAAGTTATACGAAACAAACAATGCATGACAACTGGAAATGTTATCCCGATTATAATTTGAATAAGTACGACAATTAAATCAAACATCGAAAGACTAAGCAAGGAAGATGGGGTGGCCGGGGGCCGGTCAAACTGAGTTCTCTCCGATCTTATCACAATGTTGAGTAATAGGTAGTTAAAGCTTCAGTTTAGCCGCTGTGGAACGTACATGTACCAAGATCAAAAGCATTCTCATGTATGTAAATAAAATCAGGAATACACTATTTGTAGCTGCATTACAAGCAAACACGATGCCTGCTATAAAAGAAGTTTAATGCGGAACTATATTTGAGATGACAACAGAGATACATGAATATGCGATACATATGCGTGTGTCAAATGTCTAATGAAGCTAAAGCAAAACGCGTTTCGATTAATTACACATATATATGAGAGTTATTATTCATACTAAAATCATATAAACTAGCTAGTCAATTAGCCTAAGAAGTTACAAGATATGAGATCCTCCAAAGTTCTCGATCATAAGATCAAGTATAACTGATCAGCAACTGCTGTTAATCCCGCCATATATTTGGTTTATGAGTTCCTAATCTGATGATGTGGAAACCTGTCGTTTGAGCCTATTTATACTGGCATCATGTCCTCGTGTTAACATCGTTCTGTACCACTTGATCTTTAGGAAAATCCACCGTCTGAGACGAGTGGTTCACCGGCTCATTAGTACCCTCACCACCCGCACTTGCTCTTGCTAAGATGGGGTACTTGTCAGACCCATTATGATGAGTTGGAGCTTGAACTTGAGCAAAGGATTGAAAATTCAAGAGGCCTAAATCAGAAGGTAGCGTGAAAGGCGGGCAAAGAGAATGGTGGTCGCCAAATGCTGCTGCTGACTTTGTCTTGGGGGAGAATGGTCTGAATAGGCGACTATAAGGATGTTGTGGCTCCAGTTTACTGCCAAACCCCAGTTTACTGGGGCCAAGTAAGCCGATCCCGGCTCGATGAAGATGTGAGGAAACCAAGGACGTGGCTGGGATCCCCGTGAACTCTTGAACCATGGCTCGGAAATTGGTTGTATCAGTGGTCATGACCGTGGTAGGTGCCCGCCGGGAAGCTCTTGTTCTCTTCTTCCGGTTGCGTCCAGCGGCTTTGTTGCTCTTGATGGGTTGCACGGCCGGAATTGAATCCACCGAACCTTGCAGACTGGCATTTTCCATACCTAAAGGTGCTGGGTGCCGGTAAAGGCTGGCACCCCTGTTCAGTGATGGCTCGGTGAAAAGTAAAGGCCGGCCCGACTGTGAGTTCATCAGTGCATCCAAACCATCCGGATCAGAAGATGCCAGGTTCTGGTTTGACAAGGAAACCGAGTTGGCAGTAAAAAGTGCGTTAGATTCCGAAAGGATCGGTAGGTGAGATTGCAGTATGGGATTCGGTTGGAGCAGAAACTTGGAGATGGGGTCATCGAACAAGGGCTGGGATGAGTTTGGCTGCAGGAAGCAGTACGGAGGCAGCTGCGGCGCTTCAGTTTCGGAGACGGGACCGACACGAGAGTCACACTCCTCATCGCTGCTGCTGCTGACGGAATCCATGGCTAGCTAGCTAGCTAGTAGGGTTACAAAATTATTCTCGCCCGCCCGGCACTAATACATACTCAATTCCATCAGTATAGCACATCCTCAAATTCCTTGCAAAGAAGCTAACAAGACAAACAAGGGACTTGCTTTAATTTAGAGAAAGTACCTCATTACCATAAACGACGATCAGAGATCTCCGTGTTCCTCTTCCTCTCCTCCGTGCTTCGATCTACTTGACGAAGAAAAGTTAACCAAAGTGATGATCTAAGGGCTGAAGTACGATCAAATGAAGTTCTGTTCTGCCTTTTGCTAGGTTTATTTTACCTTGGAGAGATGGATTTTTTTAGGGTTTGAGAAGATAATAGAAGAGAGAAGAAGGGATACACTTGACCTTTCCTCCCATCTATATAGAAAGTGGAATATGGCCGAAAGGAAGACCTCTTCAGAACGTCATCATTAATCGTTTGAATCCACATATTATATTCTCTCCACTTTACCCATAGGTACTACTACTGTGTGGCTCCAGCTGATGTCGGTTCAGTCAGCGTACGTTTAGCGATTAGATTTGGATCAACCATTAGATCGATCCACGATACTTGTAAAAGTACATGCAGCGTGATCTCTTCCGCAAGAAATTAGCTAAGTATTCCGTCAAGAGAATTAACGGAGCAGCACGGAATCGAGGGGTTGATGCTGAGGCAAATACACGTCTAAGATAATTTGTGGGTTCTAATATAGGCATATATTAGTTTGTGATCAGTGTGAAAGGAAGAAAAATGAGGGGGCTAACTAATGGTATAAGTTAAAATATTAGGAGCCCGAAAGACAAAAGTGTCTTTAATTTTTCGTAGAAGGATCGAATATGAGTTCAGACACGCAACACTTTCGGTTGTCTCAGCAGTTCTCCCCATTAAAGAGCTGCAGACAGAGTTGGTTCGAAGCTATTTGCGAAGAGAAGTTCTCTTCCCCCACCCCAAAGTTAAACTAACTAAATGAAATGCGCATAAAGAAAATATAGCATAGTGATGCATGTTGATAAGCAAGAGGTTCAAGATTAGATATTCATAATATGACTATTCATGTTATTTTTATTAGTAATTAAAATTTACATTTTATTATATTACATTTATGAATCTCCTTATAAAAAAAAACTAAATGAAAAGACCAGGCACACGAGTGTGATGGGATTGTTGGACGTATCAAAAGGACCTATAATCACTATTGAAATAATGGACATCTATGATAATGAAATTTCGTCCATAACTAAAGTTTGTCCATAAGATTTTTTTTTTCATTTACCGCCACATATTTGGTTAAAATTGATTTGATAGTAATCACATTTCGATCATCTTTATTCACTAGTGAAACCGTGGGAGTTTACAGAAAAATGAGCAGAATTTTTGTTTTGTTCTCGTAAAAGATACTGAAAATATGTATCCTCAAATCAAATGTGAGTTTTTCTTTTCTTTTAAACACTTTATATATATATAATAATAATAATAATAATAATAACAATAATAATTTGTGGTTTTTAAATTGAATAACCTTTGGAGTTTTATGAGTGTTGTGATACAATAATAACACATAATTTGCCGCATTATGATTAGTCGGAATTCGAAAACAGATTACCTAAGTCCTATGTGACCTCATCCGGGGGATTGTACTTACTTTTTATAAATGTGTATAGATTTAAAATATTTTTGGTCGATAAAACTAATCTATAATTATTATTTCATGTTAAAAAAATGAATGGGGTTGTAGTTCATAATAAAAGAAGAAAATAGCAATCCATGACCGAGTCAAGGAGTATCCCATAATCTGTGTGCATTGCATTAGATATATATTATTAGATGTCTCTCCATCGATTGAATTATTTGCTTGTAGACTATCTTATACTGTAGTCTTCCGGGCTAGAGTGAGGCAGTCCATGACACCGATGTTTTTGTTGGTTGTTTTGCCGCCTCATATAACATCATTCTGGATCAATCACTTTCTTCGTCCCGGCAAATAAAATTAAGAAGGGAAATTAATTAAAAAGTAAAGATGCAAAATAAAATCAGGTCAACAAAAGATGCAAAATAAAAATAAAGAAGGGGAATTAGTTCAAAAGCAAAGATGGGTAGATGAGTTCAACAACTAAATAGTAAGTTTGATACAACTACCCGAACTCCAAAAGAGAGAGATTTCATTTCATCATAATCATGTCATTGTTTGTGTGTCAAGTGACTATTCATAGTTTCTTAATTTTTAAGGATTAGAACTCACCAAGGACGGATTTTGGAGTTCAGACTAAGGGGACGAAACTCAAGAAATGGTTATAAAAAAAAAAACCGTAAAGCCAAAATGGGTAAAAGGAAATAATTTCATGAAAAAAAAGAGACCAATTTGTCATAATATATGAATAATTATATATATATATATTCCGACTTCAAGGGGACCATTGCCGCGCACCCACTTGAATTCATCTATGGAATTCACAACTCTATAGAATGAGTATATATAAATTTCTTCGAGAAATTATACAAGCACATCATTTATATTAAACACAATTATTTTGAAAATTTAAATAGTCAAGTGTACCAAAGATCAAAATGATGACGTATATGATACTAAAGTCAGACGACACTCCCCAAGCGCTCTGCCTAGAATCTCAAGAGACAAATTAAAACTCGTTATCGACATTAGTAAATATTTGTGTGTGCCTCTATTCCTTTTCGTTAGACCTATATATGGGTGCATTTAACCCCACAAATGCCAAACTCTTGGCCCCTACAAGATATCCAACTCCCTTCCTTTGGTAAATGAAGGCTACTTCTACTATAGACTAGTGCATATATAAATCAGTCTTCTATGAGTACACGTAATGCCCATAAATGCAAGAAGTGTAGCTTTCGAAATTATTTCATCATTTCTTGAAAAAAAAATTGTTTAAATATTTATTTCCATAGCTTGTATGATTTGCTATTATTAGAGCTACTTATCTATGAATTAGTAATCCATTTCTGTTCACTAACCCATCTGCAAAGGGCACAAGCAGTGACTAAGAAAAAAGCCGAAATTTTAGGCTAATCTATTTGAGCCCCGCTCTAATTATTTTGGGCTAATGGATAGAATTCGAAATTAAGAAAGGAGGATCCTAACAGCAATACTCATTCTCATCTTGAAATCGTTATTCTGAGCCTCATTCTTATTGACGAGATCATTTTTCGTACTCCTTCATTTCACTTTTTCTTATTTTATATTAGGCCTGCGGAACTCTAGAAAAAAAAAATCAAATAGAATTCAAAATGGATATCGAGCCCTAATAATGGACCAAATATGGCCCACTTATCATCAATTATTACGCTCGCATCACTTTCAGTCACCTAATTATTGCGTCCCATTAACATATTCACTATTTATCCCTCAAATATAAAAGAATATTCCAACAAAAATTTGAAAGCATTCCAGAAATTATACGGAAAAAAACTTCTTATTAGGTTTTTTACATAGCTTGTGGTGGAATGACATGTCCTATGAATTTGTGGAATATTAATGTGGATTGTGAAATTAGTCAAGCGAAATCCATATACACTAAAAAAAAAAAAACTCTAACAAAAGAGAACACAATACGAAATTGAAAACCTTTACTGGTTCCCATACTACTATTGTCCGTAGAACCAATACAGTTGGATACTATTTTTTCAGTTCAAAAATGGTACATCTGGCATCATTAATATCTTCCGAGAAACCATTTCGTTGCGAAACGACCCAATCTGATTATTCCACTTGCGTCTGTTTTAATCTCAAGAGCTCTTATGGATATTTTGAGTAAGGCACCAAATCCAGTTCAGGTGCTATTCGGCATTGACGGATGTTAGGGGTTCCCACGGAGTTGATTCGAGTTAAGAAAAGGAAACACAATAGGCCGATGAAGTACATTGTGTTTAGCGATTTTGTTGGGATTTTCATGTTCCGCCTTTGTATTTTCTAATTTATTTTGCCTTTTCCGATGCCTCTATCGCCACCAAACCAAGTCTATGTGAGAATCCAACAGAATCAGCCCAGTCTGATTTGGAGACTATTGGTCCAATTTAGTGGGCTTAACTTGCCCATTCGGCCCAGTCTTTTGTAATTTGCTTTAAACTTCATTACTGGCCGGACTTCTCGGGTCACAAAATAGGTCCTCAAATGGGGTTGCGGAAGGAATCATTACTAAGAATGGAATTCATAACCCATTAAACCGACATAAGTTGATTCAAGCGATTTGACACTTATTTTTTTTGATAGAGCTTTATCCTTAATGAACTGATCCTGGAAATATCATGATGCATACTAAAAAAGAATTCAAAACCCATTAGTTTCAGGTTGAGAGTGAGTCTCTTTCGCTCCCACTTCCTCACTTTTGTGTTTTGCCATGGCTGAGGAAGGTATTGATTTGGCCAAATGGAGAATGATCATGCCAATTCTTTCTGTATAGTTGATTGGGTATGACTAGGGGATGGAGATTCCAAAATGGATTTCTTTTCCCTATTCGATGGACACTTTGATATTTGGAAATCCAATAGATCCCAACTAATTCAATTTGACCCCTATGTATTCATTAAGGGTTAATCTCTTAGTATGGATCTTTTCAATTCACAAGACTCGAACGTGAGACCCTGATTAATAGAAATAAACGTCGATCCACTTGAACCTACCCACGTTGGTCCGATATGGACATTTATGTGTTGGTAATCAAACAAGAAGAAAAAGACGACACACAAATCTGTAGTTGTATCTAGATTTTTCCAAGGGGCTGGAGCCAGCTATATATGCATGTCTTATCATGAAGATATTGGCCCAGTTGAGTTTTCTAATCGATAATTAGAAATCTGCTGTTCATCGGTGGAGGAAGGAAAATTGGAATAGATGAGTGGATATTGTGCCAACCCAGTGTCCGATCCATCCCATTAAGTGTCGACAATTAATTAAATCAATTCAATTTAAGTTTTGTCCAATCAGTTTTCAATCCTTGACATTTGAACTCCTCAAATTCTCTTGTCCGAGGACTCCATTTGGATTCAATTCATGGAGGAAGATGCCGTCTTCTCTAAAAGTCTTATACAAAATACATACATTTATATATATATTGATGTATGTATATACATAAGCATCCAAACGTGCCCCCCTCTCTCTAATTAATAAACTGAGTTTACACATATACAGTGTTACTGTCAAATTGGATAATTTCGTGTTCCGTTTCGATCAAGTTTGGATTTCAATAGATTTCTCTTCTTTGAAATATCAGTCTTTATTGGCGATCAGTTCAGGACGCGATATCATCGACACATGTTAAACGATGATATTTGATAACATGATCTCCTGGTAGACATATAACCATTCTCCAGATGTCTGAGAAGTAAGCAAGTATTCCAAAACTGATGAATCTGCACTTCGATTAGCCTGAGTACGTATTCCGTATTCTGTCATGTATTGCTTAATTAAACCTTCTGTATTAGGAACATATATACGTGTTGTCAACTTACATATAAATGGCATTTCTTTTATGGTTATATAAATGATTTTCTTTAATCTTTCAAAAATGATATATAATATAGGGTTTAACATAGTGACGCACCTCTTGCCCGGTGATCAAGAGGTTTCAGGTTCGATACTCAATGAGACTACTCATACCCCTTTATTAGATATTCATGATTTCTATTTCAATGTACTAAACCTATGTGCCTCCATTGTAATCGAAAAATGATATATGATACATCTTCATTGCGCGTGGGTCCTGTTGGTTGTTACGAATTCGGGCAACAGATTTCTAAAATGTCATACAATTGAAAACCAAAAAGAGAAAAAAAAAATCATTCAAGTGGTTTAATACTTGTTCCGCTTTAATATTCGGGTTCGAATCTTATAAATACAGAAAAATCATGTTGGAAGTACTTTATTCCTCGGGGACTAACTCGCACTCGATCTTGGATTAGACAGGCTCATTGACTTCCGAATATAAATTAGTGCACATTAAAAAAAAAGAAGGGAAAATAAGGAAAGAAAGATGAATTATGGAAAAAAAAATTGATTTTCTAAAAATTCTAGAGATCCTCCTCCATTCCATGACCAAGTCCTCCTGTTTCCCACCTAGAGCCACTCACAAGAACACAGAAGTATTCAACCATAACTAAATAAATAAACAAATAAAATAGCCCCAAAAAAACTGGCAATTTAATTAGCTTCAACAAATTAGAGGCCAAGTTGCCCATATAATCCATAATTAAAACATATCAAAAATTGAATAAAAAACAAAAAGGAATGATTGTTCAAATTTTCGACCATTTTAATAATTTTATCCGGCCTCCATCATGTCTTCTCCTTCTTCTTCTTCCTAACCGAAAGAGAGAGAGGGGGAAAAGAGACATGGAGAACAATTGAACAGCTGGGACGTGTTCTTTGGCATATACACATTCAACTCATTCTTCCCTTTCTCAATTAAATCTCATTAACCATCTTCCCTTTTGAGGTTCCTGCATACTTTTTTTTTCTGTAGAAATGTTCATGCGACACTTCAATTGCCCTTGATCCGACATGTTCTTCTTCGTAAATATTCCTCCATGATAACGGCCGCCTTATCGAGCTTCTTGATCTCATTTCATACGTCAAGAGGGCACGTGGGAGAGTTGTGAAGATGGGGCGAGAAACTGTTTCTGACAAACCGTCAGGATGCGGCTTATTCCATGCGGTTTTTGGGAAACGCACGATCTGGCCGAGGAGGACGACCTCGATGGTTGACCTGTCAGCACCGCCAATGACGGCCCAGAATGTTGTCAGGTCTCCCAGCACCCCGAATTCAAGGCGGCGGCAAGGTGGCTCTGATGAGGCAGCATTCCTCAATGGAGTCCATAACAAAGGGTCGGATTGTCCTCCTAAACCAAATCCTAGAACTTCAACGGGAACTAACCAACGGAAGAATCAGGGCGCGCACCATCAAAAGCAAATAGGCCCGAGCAGGGTCTCCGATGAAGCGGCTGCCCCTACTAGGGACGTTCCAGTACCGAGCGGCCAAAGTTCTGTTGTCGGGAAAGACCGAAAGGTTCCAAAGGGAGCCATTGGAATATCAGGCGAGCTCGAGAGCATGATCGCCGACCATCAGAAATCGAGAGGGAGAGCCAATCTTGTTAGGGCTTCATCGAGCAATGTTATGCTAATCGGGAATTTGGGCAACTTAAGGCAACAAGGAACAGGCAACAATAATATTCCTAGAGGGGAGCATAGCCCCAACGTCAATGGCAGCAAGTACGCAAATTATAATGGGATTGGCAATATAGTGAAGAAACCGGCATTGAATAATCACGAGCCATCATCAAAGCCGAATGGAGGAGCAAAGCTTGCGGCTTCTATGTGCCGCGCCTTGTCCACAAGAATGGATCCCGAGCAACTGAAGATCATGGGCAACGAGGACTACAAGAACGGGAGATTCGCCGAAGCTCTGGCTTTATATGATGCGGCAATCTCAATCGATCCAGACAAGGCTTCGTACAGGAGTAACAAGAGCGCAGCCTTGACAGCCCTTGGCCGGCTCCTGGAGGCGGTTTTTGAGTGCAGGGAAGCCATTCAGATCGAACCTCGCTATCATAGAGCTCACAACCGTCTTGGGACCTTATATTTGAGGTAAACACATCATTTTTAACTCAAAGCCACCTAGCTAGAGATCATTGTCGTTAGGGGGGGTCAGTCAGGCGAATATTTTGAGCCTTGAGAATACGTACAGCTCGTCGACCATATTTAGCACATCATATGTATTAGCGTTGGACCTAAAGTGCATATCTCGAATCCTAGTGGTGCAACTTATCATGCCATTAAACTTATCAAGTCTCGATCATTGCAATATTGCCTAAGAGGCTTCCCACTTGTTTGATATACCGTAGATTGGGGGAAGCAGAGAAGGCGATCTACCACTACAAACAAGCTGGGCCCGAAGCAGATCCAGAAGACATTTCCAAAGCCAGAACTCTTCAGACTCATCTCAGCAAATGCACCGAGGCTCGAAAGCTCAGGGACTTGCACACTGTGATCAAAGCAAGTGAACTTGCTATCACTGCCGGCGCAGATTCAGCTCCACAGGTATAAATATTCAGCTAGCATTAGATCTTGCTGTTTTAAGTTTCGGTTAACATGATCTTGGGTTCGATATGTCCGAACTACATGGACTTATACTGCTGTCTATTCAATAATAATTCCATATATATATATGTATCAAAACTTTCATGAAAAGGTGTTTTATGCTTTTGTTCGTACATGGAAAAATGTAGATGTATGCATTGCAAGCCGAGGCCTTGTTGAAGCTTCACAGGCACCAAGATGCAGACGAAGCGCTCGGGAAAAGTCCAAAGTTTGATGTCGCTGAGTGCACAAAGTTCTTCGGCCCCATCGGGAACGCGAATCTGCTGGTGGTACGAGCTCAGGTGGACATGGCTATGGGCAGGTTAGCGAAGTCTTGACACACTGTTAATTGTTAATCCTTAATTAGCAATAAAGTTTAAAATGTTAAAAGATGTAAAGATTTGGTCGAGAAGATCAAAAGAGGAAAAGGGGGTAAATGATTTATAAAAGTAAGTCCATGATCAGGTAAAATCAAAGCATGTATTGGTGAACAACTCAAAAGTTTAATGGTGGTTAGACTAAGTAGAAAGGGGAATATAAAGAGATTTGAGTTTTCCAAATCCGACCCCTCCCAATCCACCAACCCCTACGTGTGGCCCAACAAAATATCATTGTTCTTGACTTAAAATACTTGTAGGGCCACCTCCAATTTCTTTTATAATAACTTACCCTTTATGTACTGTCGTACGATAATAATATGATCAGCTTATTGTATGTCAATGACCGTTTAATTCTTGGTCATTTTGAGAGTATATAGCATAGCTAGGTTCATTCTAGTTAGACATTGGATCGTCAGGGAAATACTTAGATGAATGTCACATAAATTTCAAATCGATGTAAATATCCTTTTCGGAAAAAAAATGAAAAATGAAACAATTTTTAAATCAGAAATAAATTTTAACTTTTTATAATTTTTTGGTGTGTAGCATAGATTTCAAATCTATGTGTCACTCATATAAGTATTTCTCGGATCGTCATGTTATGATCATCAACTGTAACGATGCAAGATCACCTAGTTTAAAATATTCATTGTATATTACTCATTCAGAAGTGAATGAGTAACAACTAATTAGAATGCTTATAAGTGGTAGTTTGTGAACCCACTGTGAACCAATTTTCTACTTTTAAACATTATAATTGGATGTTACACTGCTAAGTGGCTGAGTAATACTCACCGAATATTTGCTCGGAAACATTATTCACTTGTAAGTCATGTTATAGATGCATATCACTTGTATCTTGTACATAACGACACTCCTAAAAAACGGCGGGCAGATTTGAGGAAGCTTTAGAGGCAGCACAACGAGCGGTTCGGCTTGATCCGAACAACAAGGAAGCGAGCACGGTGGCAAAATGGGCTCGAGCAGTGGCGGTGGCTCGGTCCAGAGGGAACGAGCTGTTCAAGGCACTGAGATTTAGCGAGGCCTGCGTAGCCTATGGAGAGGGGCTTGAGCATGATCCATATAATTCGGTCCTGCTTTGCAACCGAGCGGCTTGCCGAGTCAAGCTGAGCCAGTACGAGAAGGCAGTTGAGGATTGTACCGTGGCATTGAATTTGCGGCCGGCTTATAGCAAGGCTCGATTGAGAAGAGGCGATTGCTATGCTAAAGTGAGTAAATACAAATTAATGTGCTTTCTTCCTCTTCCTGATGATATACGAATCACATAGCCTATAATCCAGAGAAACTACGTATCTTCTATATTTACATCTACAATGCGACATTATATTCGATGTGCAGTTGGAGAAATGGGAAGCCTCGATAAGAGATTACGAGATGTTGATGAGTGAGACACCGGAAGATGAAGAGATACAGCAAGCACTCTCAAAGGTCCAGGCTCAGCTTCATCAACAGCAGCAGCAGAGCAACTGGACACCGTAGATCACCCGGTTTTTACCTCTACTATCGCATTCTATCTATCGAGATTTATTAGGAAGATTTGATTTGTTTTGATTAATTAGGAAGGGATTTGGTGGTGGATTTTTCGGTGTGTGAAGAAGTTATATAGCCATATAGACAGTCGCAATTTTCTCTGTATATTATTTCATTGTTCTCCCCTACGTGTGATTTTGCTGCCAACGTGTGTTCCTTTCTTGAGGATCAATACCAGTGTTCAGGTGAATCCAAATGATTTTGTTTCTTCCTATCTTGAAACCTTAACGTCGGTGAATTATCGATCATGCCATTGTCACCTGAATGATGGCCAATCCATTAGAATTGGACATGATGATCAATAGCGAACACCAAATGTCCATAGGGTTCTGTCAACATTAAGATTGCCAGGACAAAAATAATTAAGACAGCAAGGACAAACTGGAAGGTGGATATGAAATTTCCAATGAGAAAGGAAAACAGATCGGATGAGTTTACGAAGAATTATGAGGCACTAGTAAGCATAGATGAAATTTCGGAGACCTCATATGCGGAGACACGTACTGAGAACGAAATTATTCGGTATAAAACGTCACCATCGGCATCCAGGAATGTCGAAATGTCTACAATAGATAGCATTATGAGTGATACATCCGATCCGATCCTGCATTACAGAATGATACTCGGAACACACCTCACGGTACAAACACACACAACCAGTGCCTCTCCACAATCACACAACATAAATTACGCCGGAACGCTCAGTCACTCTGCAGCAGATCCCGAACCGGGCCCAACCTTAGCCCGGCTCGCTCCCTTCCCAACACCGCCATCTGGGCAGTAGTTCCTGATCGCAGTGAGCTCGTAAGGGGACGTGTCACGGGCCAGCCACTGCTCGACTGTGAACTGCTGCTGTGAGCACGGAACGTGGGGGCGCGTGGACGTGACCTCAACGTAATTGCAGTACCACCCGTGGT
This sequence comes from Punica granatum, assembly GCF_007655135.1. Lineage (NCBI taxonomy): Eukaryota > Viridiplantae > Streptophyta > Magnoliopsida > Myrtales > Lythraceae > Punica > Punica granatum. The sequence continues at coordinate 5,252,904 of NC_045131.1, forward strand.
GCGGGCCAGACCCGTCTGAGGTCAGGTTCATGGCGCAGATTGGCGCGGGGAGGCATGGGCCCCGCCCGCTGAAGATATCCAGGTTCCCCCTCTCGAAGTAGTTGTGGCCCGGGGGCATCAGCCCGCCCCAGGCCTCGAGGTTCCTCACGCCGATGCCCTCCCCGTACGCATCGTAGAGCCGAAGGCTGACGATGGAGTCAGTCCCGCCCTTGATGATCGAGCCGGTCCTGACGTAGACCGTGTACACGCACTCGGTATCATCCTGCAATATTAATCACATAAAGGATATATCTACATTCAAACAGATCGAACATAATAGAATGGAAGGGCATGGGATGAAATGACATCTGTGATGGCGTTTACGTACCGATTGGGCGAAGATGGAGAAGCGGAGGAGGAGGAGGAGGAGGAGGAGGAGGAAGGAGGAGGAGAGCAGGAGATCTTTGAGGAATTTCATCGCCACTTGTGGTCTCTGGACCGAGCGAGGGACAGTTGTGTGAAGCCATTTGCTTGTTCTGTATCTTAAATAGACCCCAAAAAAAAAAAAAATCATTCCTCTGTATTTTATTTTGTCCAGGGTCTGATATTAATTAAAATCGGACGCTAATAGTCACATGGTATTAGGTGGGGCAAAAACTTTTCTATTGTGTCCGTACAGATCAGATCAAGCAGATATTTTTGAATTTTTGGCTGTTAGTCCATGAATGCTTTGGACATATTATCTTTATTAGCAGTTATTAATTATTATGAAAATAGGTGATATTGTCACGATGATTTGTCCAAATTTTTTTTGCATATAGACTTAATTAATAAAACCAAATAATATCGAAAATATTCCAATGCATTATACAAAATTGAGCAAAATTATGTTGTTCTGTGACAATAAGCAAGGACAAAATTAACTTGGGTTTTCGATAAAATTAACCAATTTCTAGAGTATAATGAATCTTCAATCATATTCGTTCCTCACTTAAAAGCCAATACCGGTTGTTTCCTTGATACAGAAATAGCCAAAACATTGGCTATTCGATGTCAAAGCTCTAGTACTTATCATCATCATCATCTTTTATCTATCTATCCATCTACTTATTTATGTATTTATTTATTTATTTGTCGTTCTTTTATCTTTGTTTCTTTTTTTTTTTTGCCAGGAGGAGATGCATATTCTAGTAGAGAAAGAGAAAGATGCCGACAGGATACTGTGTTTCTTTTTAAAGTGAGTGGTATGAACATCATCTGAAATTTTGCAAATAATAAGTTCAGGAGAACATGGTGTAGATAAAAAAATGAAAATGCTCGCAATTATATTAGCAACGAAGTAAATGTTCATTTTTGAATCTACACAAAAGTGAAAAAAAATTGTGAAAATAAAAAATAAATGAAATATTAGAAGTGAGAAAAAAAATACCTCACCGCAACCTAAAATTTGAAAAAATATCGAATATATCATAATTTGTACATCGGTATTTTTATATAAAATTATTTAATTTTTGAAAATAATTAGTATGATTATAATGACCGAATCATTTGGCCCGACGGGTTGGCCGGATCACTTATCACCTTACTTTGGGTTGGATCTCAAAATACCCCCTTATTTGGATCGGATCTCAAATACTAAAAAAAAAAAAGAAAGAAATTTTTTAAAGAAGAAAATTTGTTTTATACTAAGAAGTCATCGTATTTAAGCATTTAGGATTCATTGCATAAAATTATTATAGAAGAAATGAAAGTAGGTCCATCCTGCTCATGGAGTAGGGTGGGTTTTCCCACCCGAGGGAACCCACTCTGCTCTTTTTTTTTAGTTACATTTTCAATATTATTCAATTCATAATTTAATTATGTAATTTTTTTTCCGTGTGATCACTTGGAATTTGAAAGTTCAACAAGCCGATTAATCTATGTTTGGAATAAGTTGCCCTAGTGTACCATATGATATTTAGAAATTTAACGAGTCAAATTAACTTATGTTTGTGCAATGTTAACCCACTAAATAATAAATCTTTTCCGATGGTGGATTTTCTTCGAATTCCACTCGGAATAGAACACTCACGATGGTGGAATTTCTTCTAAACCAGAGCAGACCCACCCCCTTTCTTTTAAATAAAAAACTATTTAAATATTTTTTAATTTTTAACTTAGCTATATAAGTCATTTTTAGTATTCGTCACTTGATATTCGGAAGTTCAATAGATATGACTAAATTATGTTATGGTGAGGTCGGCCTCCTAAAGATAAAGCTTTTTCAATCTTGGATTTTCTTTAAATATAAGATTCGTACCCGATATCTTACTTTAAATGAACAATTGCTAAATAATCTAAAATAAACCCATGTCAATAAAAGGTCTATTTTATCAATTTAAATAGTATTTTTTATTTGTGCATTAAAAGTGTCTTTATTTTTTGGTGAAACTTAAGATGACGCCAGTATGTTGATTTGGTTGATTCTCGACTTGGTATTAACTTCATTGTCACTACGAGATGCTTCGCACCTTCTTTTTTTAATTATTTAAATATTTTTATAATTTCCAAAAAATTTTAAAATATCCCATTATTTCAATTTACAATTTATTTTTTAAATTTCTCATTTTTTCCAATATCTTTTTTACATACTCTTGATATAGTGATAATTTATGATATAGAATCGCAAATGAAATGTCATATATATATATATATATCAAACATAGAGACGATATCGCATTAAAAAATTAGATATTTCGTGATATTTAATATTCTTTTACATGATACACTTATGACATATATATAATTTAATGTGTTTAAAATAGATTATAACATTCGCAGTAATAATTCGCATATCCACCCTTCGGTATCACGCGGTGCTCTCACTAGTATTCATTCGTGAACGTACATCTGTGCTTAAGAAATAGAACATATAAACAATAAGTTAAGCATGCAGCTCTGCCCCTCCCGTCAAGTACGAATAATTAAGAACTCGATATTTGCTAAGATTAGATTTCGAGTAGGCTGTATCACTTCTATTTATTGATTGATCGTATTCACAGAAAAAAGTACAATAAAATAAAGAAACAGAAGTACGTATTGCCAACCCAGTCATTTAATGGGTTAGCCGACTAGTCATTAATATGAAAAAGATTGCCCGCAAATGTGAGTTCATATTTTCCTCGTACCAAGGTCCATGGCCGCGGTATGGTCGACTTTGACTTTTAGGAGATTCGAGCCCCAGTCAACGGTATGTAATTGGGCCGACAGTTGCTTTAACGGGCTGAACTTCAACGAATTTTAACGGTAAACCAACTACTGGAAAGAATGTCCGGGTAATGGGCCAAGAAGGGGAAGAAAGGCCCAATAGGTAAAAGAACTTTATAGCTAACGGCCCAAACTCCTAATCTCATCACTCATGTCATTTTCCCTAATGACAATCGAAAGTTTTGAGGTTTTGGGCTTTGTTACAAGGAAGTCAAAATATATATTCTCAAAATCTCATGTCTATTTTCTTCTTCCGCTTTTACTTATTCTTTTTTCTTTTTTCGGGTTACAAGAGAGACCTATAGACCTAATATAATAAATTAAAAATTCTAATATTTTAATAAAGGGGTACGAGTAGTCCCACAACGAGTATTGAATTTGGTATCTCTTGATTCTCAGCGAAAACGTGCGCCACTATTCTGTATCCTCTTTGATTTTCGTACTTACTCTTTTTTTTTCCTTTAATTAATAGTGTAAAGCTCCAAAAAGATCCCGTTTGCCTACACGATAAATTGTGTCCACACGACCTTAACCTAAAGGGAGTGGGCAAGTTTCTCTCGTTCGTGAAATAGGATTTGTATGCACGGCGTTAGCCCTACCGGAAGTGCTTCATAAATCCAGTCTCCTGATCATTTGTTCAATGTTAGCCACTTGCACATCAAACTGATTAAAAAAGTTCATGGAATTTTCCCTGCCGAGGGGGTATTGCAAGTGAATGTTGGAATGAAAGCGAGAAAGCTTTTCAAAAGGATATTTTAAAACATCTCCCATTAAAGAAAAAAAGGTTAACCTAACAATTAAAAAGAAAAAAAGAAAAAACAACAAACCACTCATTGGGTTAACTTTCAATTTGCTTTTGAGGAAGAAGAGTACAGCTTTTGCAATAATGAAAGGTAAGTAAAATCAAAGGGCCCTCACTTTCTTTTCCCGCCCCCACACATCCATAATAATAATTAGCACATGAAGTGCTGCCTTTAATTGCTTTGTTCGCACATATTGCTTTTGTGAGTAAAAAACATTGATTTGACCATTTTAATTAATTAATTTGTGATTTTTTCTTCAACTATATATAGGTACATATGTAGTTGTATTGGATGACTCCTTTGTTGTATAATATATGTTCCTTCTTAGAGTTGGACATACATATATAGATGTTTACACAAGAATAGTAATGCTTTCACTCCTTTGTTCATGCATGCACTACTATACACACACACACACACACACTTACCTTAATTAGCTTAAAGTAATGTTCCCAAAAATGCCTCATTTCTGTCATTCGATGCATAAATGGTAAATGTACATTGAACACGCCAAATTTGAATGGGGTCATGACCTAGCTAGCTTGTTCACAACTTCTCTTCTCCTTATGATTCCCAATGCTTTATGCGCCCTGCCAACGACCCCCACCTATTTTTAAAACGAACTACTCAAAAAATAATTTGAACTATGTAATTAATTATCTTTTAAATAAAAACTACTTCGTATGAATCTTCATGGTCCATAACGACTCACATTTAATCACTTGCTCAAGAATACATACAACACCCAAGAGATAGTCTGGCAAATCTCCAGATGCATCTATGTATATATATTGGAATACGTATATAATATGTATAAATGTGTAATTTTCATTGGTTTTGTTTTAATATTATATATGGTTGGCAGAGACCTCAAAAAGGAATATAGGTGGAAAGTCACTTTTGTTTTTTGGACGAATGTCAGTATCGCTAAATATTCAATGAATACTTTGAATGAATAAAAATTAATCAAAATATTTGTAAGTAAAAATTTATAAGCATGTTGTGGGGTTAATTTTTTACTTTAAATATCATGATTGGATATTATACATTTAAGTGGATAAATAATATTTATCCGATATTTACTCCAAACACGCCCCTTGACTCTCGGTCATCCAACTGCTCATCTCTTTTTTGTCCATATAATCTATTGCGCATGTAATTATGTTCGGCCTAATTTCTTTCGTAAATACAAACAAATCAATGCATAGAATGATTCCCTAGTCCGATGAGAATCAAATATATAGACAGCGAATTCTGACTACGAGATCGAAGATTGAATCTTGGTGAAACAAATATATATCAGTCTTACACGAACTCTTAATTAATAGCGACACGTATGTAGATATAACTGATTCGATTACCTAAGCCACGATTATATATTCTGTTCTCTTTTATTAATTCTCTTCAGTAATATTCCATGACTTTTGAGAAGCATTTGTCACATCTACTGAAGTGAAAACCCCCGATGTCCAATCTCTCTGCATTTTCTCCCACGCAAATGGTGAAAAGGGCAAATGAATGGGAACAAAAGAGAAAATTATTACTACTACTAGTGCTACTGCTAGAAAATAATGGTCGTTTAGACTTGAGACAATTACTCTTTTTTGGGTGAATGACTTATATATTAAATATATATTTAAAATTCACCCAATATATATATATATATATAATATGTATATATATTTGTGCGCAACCCAATTATTTGAGCCATTCTCCACCCATTAATCCCTTCCGAACTTCCATGCGAAATTTTAATAGGTTTGTCAGAGGGTTTCTGACAAAGATGGTCCAAAAAATATGACCATCCATTGGAGCCAATCTATGTAAGTGTATATTATATAATACATATTCATCTCTTGCCCGAAGCTAAGGAAAATAAAACCGCGACATATATACATATACATAATTCATTTCATTAATCTGCTCCCCATAACAATGGCACATTCTGGTCACATGGTGGTACCATGTGACCTGGTGTTTCAGCACCAAATCCACCAATCGTCGACCCCATCGATGATCGATCCCCTTCCCCAATTTAAAACAACCGCACCCCCATTATTAATGGCTGCTAGCTAACACTATATTCTATACCTTTTCGAGGCTCATAAGAGATTGCGAGCTTACATACACACATACATGTATTATTAATGGCTGCATATGTGCATGTATATGTATTATTGGAGTATTATAATGGATGGGAAGCCTGTGGAGTGGCTCGACCCTCGATGCTGGGACCGGTCCAGCACACGTGTTGGAAATCGGCAGTCTCCGGTCACAGCTTGACGACACGTTTGCCACAGGGGACCATTTTTATTTACCCCTTCAAAGCAACATGCATGAAGAAGATCTGACATTAGCCAATGCAGCCGCTGCTAAAGGTCCTCTCTCTCTCTCTCTCTCTCTCTCTCTCTCGTCCCGATTCCATAAATATGCATCTATCTATCTAACTCTTTATTACATATACGCATATATTCCTTGATCATATTATATATTACATATACATGTATGTAGGGTTACATGAATGTTCCAATATAAAGAGATCCTCAATGTCATTGTCGTGCTCCAGCAGCAGGCCATAATGCGCGTTATTCCATTCTAGATGCAGCAACATTAATTTATGTTCTTTATTAATTATTCACTATTGGACCGAATTAACGACCTCTACTCTACGCTAAAAGACCAACATCATAAGATCCTGCAATTGAAACTATCGAACGGTCATGATATACACATCTACATCAGCGCCCAGCCCACGATCGAGATGTACAATATATAGATCATAATGATCGTAAGGTTGACGCTTATGAATTATCATGGCGGCGGCTCCTTTTAATTAAGTCAGAAGGTGATGACTCATATTTGAAACTATTCCTTAACTGCGACAACCATATGTCAATGCTTTCCATACATGTGGGTTGTTGGACAGGTTAATCATGATCAATCGTACACAACGACAAGTCTTCGTGCAACATATGGAGAATCAACTAAAAGTTTCCTATGCGAGAAATATATATCATGCTAATGGTGGTAACTTCTTCATCAACTATACATCATGTCAGCTGATGATGAATGCATATATATTATACATCTATGAATGCTTGAAAATATTTTATCGGCAGGACATGCTCATTTAATGCATGTAAATGCTAAGGTTGGGGTTGGTGGGAGCAAAGGGGGACTCAATGTGCAAACATATATAATATGTAATAGCGTGCATTGATTATATAATTAAGATTAACTACGGGGAGTCTATATATATGTCTATGTCTATGGAATATAATATATGAGCAATTTCACATACCTACATGAGATCTATAATAAGTAAAAATCTTTTTCAACATTCATGGAAAGAGTAGTAAAAGCAAAGTGGCAGTGCGAGTGTGCCGATTTCTTGTTTCTCTATCATCCTTTTAGGGTTCAATAATTGAAGGGGGTTTAGGGAAAAGAGAGGGGGGTTTGGCTTAGTTTATTTCAGTTATGGCACCAATGATGGGTACGTCCCCAGTGGACTCCATCTTTCCACGTCCCCCTAAAGAAGTTCGAGGTTGTCAAAACTTGGAGCCATGTTCCTTACCGAAAAAACTTGGAGCCATGTTATTGTACATATTCATAAAATTCCATGTATGTGTCACCTTTATTTTTCCTAGATTTATTTGTGTGTGTGTCTGCCTTTATTCATTTTCTTCTACAATTCACATCAAAAACACCCTACTTTTAAGTGGATTCCAACTCCTCAATTCACCCATAGATTCTTCCTCCCCCCCCCCCCCCCCCCCCCCCCCTCTCTCTCTCTCTCTCTCTCTCTCTCTCTGTGTCTCTCTCTCTCTGTCCCTTGCTCGGTGGTGGGTTTCCCTTTCAAAAACCTAACCGGAAAGGTCACATATCCCCTCTAATTCTCTGAGTCCTCTCACCAAAGTTTTTTTTTTTTTAAGAGAGAAAAGTAGAAAGATACACACAAATACAAGAAAAGGAAAGGAAAAAAGAAAAAGAAAAAAAGAGAGAGAACACACAAGTAATGGTTGCCCGGCCCCCCGCAATACTACGCGGTATCAATGCATCGATGTGAAACTCAACTGTCGGAAACGAACAACTGGTTGAAGTGGACATGCAACATCCCAATGTATATGTTATGTCATTATATCAAGGCATTGACGAGAACTCAATTGTCAAAAATGAACACGGACCCGTTGAAGTAGACAAGCAACATCCAATATGGTCTGTTTCGCTATTGACATGTCGACATGAACTTAACTGCTAGAAACGAACACCCAGTCAAAGTAGACAGGCAACACTCAATAAGATATGTTGCGCTATCAATGCGTTGATGTGAACTCAACTGTCAAAAACGACCATTCAGTTGAAATAGACAAGCAACATCATGTATGATATGTTGCGCTATCAACGCGTCGTCCATATGAACTCAACCGTTGGAAACCAACACCCGACTAGAGTGGACGTGCAATATGTAATATGGCATGTCATGATATTATCTTGTCATAGATATTTCCGCATGGCAATTGATATTTGATGAAGATTTGAGGCTCAAGATTTTGTTCCTCTTTTCTACCAATTTGTTATTGCTCGAACTAATAAGAAATTGTATAATATGTGGATTTGAAAGATTCCATCTTATTTTTATGAGGTAGGGAACCTTCAAATCTAGGCACCCAATGGGGAAGTTGGTTGGGATAGAAGCAATGCCTATGGTTCCATTGCTATAGGGGTCTAATGGGAGCTAGCTAGGTAGACTTAAAGACCCCCCATACCCAATAGTTTCCCTAGGCTATGCTTCCTCTTTGTTTGCATTGGGGTTTGCCTTCCAAGAATCAAAGCTCATTATTGCTTCCACACCCATCCAATAGTTGGTCTTGTTTCATATATCAAGAACATCCTCGCATCTTTCTTGGCCGTGCATAGACAATAAATATCCAGTCAAACTTATACACACACATATGACTAATTATTTGTGTGTTAGCTTGAACAAATATTTATGTTCTTGGCCAAGCCCTTTATTTTTAAAATATTAGTGTTAATGTACGTCCAATTATGTGCCAACCCATTTCCAACATTTAACAAAAGGGGTAGCACTGAACTTTAACACTAAACAAATCTTCCCCTCTCCAATGTTTGATTTCTAATCCATTTGTCTCAGGAAAGGGTGAACATGGATCTGATGGTTTGCGTGAAAGGGGGCATGCCCCCATGAAACAAGAAATTTAGTTTAATCTCGAACATGGTACCTGAAATCATCCCTCGACGGCGATATGTATATATATATATATACATATATATATGAATATATCTTAAGATTATGTGACAACTTGCATGCGATTATTATAGTCCAATTGCGTATGCATGCTCCTGGGTCTAATTACGATCATGTACGAACAGGGTCCATTCAATTTTCAGGTAGTTTTACTGTCGTGCTGTCATCCCAGCAAGCCTTCAAATTGGCAGCTGGTGTGCCACTTTTCCTAGATTTGCAGAAAAAGAAAAAGGGCGGGGGGGGGGGGGGGGGGGGGGGGGGGGGGGGGGGTGGGGTGGTTCCCTGCAACAATTAGGAATCTTTTCGTATATATATTGCAGCAATTATTGATCTTTACTTGGAGAATTTGATCTATGGAGGAGATGGCTGGAATATATTTGAGAATCTAAATTGCAAGAATAATAGTAACATTAATTGATGACCTATAGAATGACGCATCTGGACCTGCATTACATTGCCAAAGCACCTATGGCTCACGCGCCGTATAGCTCAATGCAAAGCAAATCAGTCCTTCGAATCTCGAAAATACAAATGAATTCGTGCATTGTTGCAAAAGTAGAAACTACGGTCGGATCTTATCCTAGGTTAGGCTGTCTCAGTTTATCGATCATTGTTTCCAATACTTATTATTGTTGAACTCAATGGCTGCACTGTTAGTTAATCCTTATAAAGAATCATGACAATAAGGGGAAAAGGGATATCAGAGCTATTATTGATCCCTCTTTTTAAAGGATCACGGGCAACAAGCTATCCTTTTTACTAGATCCATGAGTTTTTTTTTTTTTCAAATTGGAAATTATTTCTTCTTTTTTAATAAGATCACGAATTATTAATTAATTCCATAAATGCAATAGCTTACCTTGAACCACGAGGTGAAATCCAAAAATTGGAATTTCCTTAAACAACATCCCATGATCATGGGGAGCTGGGAGATCAGTGGTTTCCCCAAAAAAACAGCCCATCTTTTCCTCACTAAATGAAATATCCATCTAATAACTTGCCCTTTTGACTCAGCAGCATTCATGACACACAGAGAGAGGAAGAGAGAGAAGGGATGGGATCTCTCTTAATGGCAATGGGGATGGGGACACTTCTCCCATTTTTACCTGAATCTCTTAAGTGCCCAATAATGGCTGCCTGCGATGAACTCGATTTGGACTCTAACTTTTCAAAAGATTCTTGCTTTGAATTTCTGTCCTGCTCTCATGGCTACCTTCAGTTATAATTAGTTGTGAACTTATTATAACGTGAAAGCAGTTTGTTTCCACTTCCATCTTTTGATAAGTGATTATCAAAATCGACAGGTAATAATGGTTCGGGATCCATTTTCGCGTCATTGCTTATGCATTTTCAAAATAAACTCGCCACTACAACAAGGAGGGAGTTATTATGCCAGGTTTCTGAATGGTAATTATAGACTAATATTTGCTAGTCCACATTTCCAGTGGGTTATATATATATATATATATATATATAATATTTAAATCACATCTATAATAAAATATGATCAATTATAGCTTTGTGTATTTAATGTTTAATTTTGTTTCCTGGAAGCGACTCACTAATTTCTTATTTTGATATCTGGTGTGAGAAAACACATGTATAAATATTAATTAGATTAGAAGATCCATGATCGATGTTTAGCGTATAATAGGGAAGATTAAATCAATCATTGAGAAAATAATCTCGCATACGGATATCTTAAACACGGCATAACAACAATTAGTATCGAATCACGACTTGTAATTACTATGATGACAGCCATCGATATTGGATCCAGGGGATGAAATCATGCTAGCTAGTGCATGGGTCACATACATGCAAAGGCATAAAAGCTTAAGACTTCTGTGTTCTGTATGGTCCATCCCCAACTTTCAAGATTCAACATTAATATGCAGGCAAGGGGCATAAGGCATCAAATGCCCCTTTTGCTCTCTGAGAGAGAGGAAGTTAGAAGTCATTTTGCATTTAGACAACTTAAGGAAAATTACAAAGCTTGTAGGCCATGTACATCAAGTTGATTAGAGAGATGCACAAGGCCTTAATTAGAATGCCAAAATAAAAGGAAAAAAGGGTTACATAATAAAAAATAAAAAAAGGGTTACATAATATGATTCCCCTTTCTCATTTTTTATTTACTATCTTGTTCATTTTCTCTTAAATTATGAACAAGACTTTTTTTACCACACCCTCATATCCATTGCCCTCCTATTCACAATTGATCTTGGATAGAGATTTTTCCTCAGTAGTAATGCTCTCTTCACTACTAGTAGTGATTTCTACATCCGAGTCCGTCCTCTATACGCTAGCTGCTTCCACTCTACCAAGCGCTGCAAAAAGTTCATGACCTGCACAATATATTCAGAACCAATGATCAGTCTCTGTTGCGGTCGATATTTGATACAGCGAAGTTTCCTGATCGAAGAGATATGGGACCAATTTGTTGAGCTAATGAATGTGTTTCACTCACCTCAGATGGTTCTTGCAAAGAATACGACGCGGTCGTGTCCTTCGGGAACTTAGAGACAAGAATTCCGAACCCTTGGCCTCTGTCTCTTAATATCTGATATTCGAAAAGCAATAGAAGAAAAGAAATCATTCCAAGCCTTTGCAAGAATCTCGAACTTTCTTGTGAAAAGCAAAGGAATTGCTCTCTTTTCTTTATTCTTTTTTGAATAAGCTAGGATTGGATACCTTGAACGCGTCCTCATCGGTCCGGTCGTCCCCGATGTACACTGGGAAAACATCGGTGCAGTTTGCATATCCTGCAGAAGAACAAAGTCCCATTAATACCAAGCTAGCTAAGCAATTTTGTAGATTGGATATTTTACTTATATAATAATATGCATATGTATTGCAATTAAAATTGGACTTACCCAGTGACTCCAACAAGAATTCAAGGGCCTTCCCCTTGTCCCACTTGATTGTGGGTCGGATCTCCAATACCTGCAGAGTTAAAACAATAGTGCTTTGAATCTCCGATTAATCTACCGGGAAAAAAAAAAAAAAAAAAACAACAACAACAACTACAGTGCTCTGAAACTGAGACATCTTTTACTCATGCCCACATAATTTAAATACTCACGTAACTTCCAAAAACTAAATCAATTCAATAAATTTCATATTAAAATGTAAAAATGTAGAGAAAAAAAAAGAAGAGGAAATTTATGGACTGACCTTTCTTCCTTGGGACAATCGAAGCCTAGGATAGTCCTTGAGCACAGACCTCACCTGCTGTGCCAGATCAGTCCATTTCTGCGTTTTATGTGTTTAAATTTATGCACCCGATCAGACCCTCGTATGCAAAATAAAACACCTAAAGGGTATTTCAATCTTTTTGTGCATCGACGATGCGTACCTTTTCCTCCACGCAACGGAAGTGAACCGAGACGCAGAACCTGTTGTTCTCCACCTTGGCGCCGGGGGTTGATTTTGTCTTCTCGACGAGTTCTTTATAGACCTCATCGATCATGGGGAGGAACTCGCTGGCTGGTTGGAAGAGGATTCCAGCCTGACCGCCCTGGAAAGAGGCAAGCGAAGGAAACACAAAGACACAGGGGATGAGATGGAATCAAGGAAATGGTGGTGGAACAATGATCGAACTGTAAAGCTGGTTGTCTTTCTAATGCACCAAAAAAAGAAGAGAGAGAGAGAGAGAGAGAGAGAGAGAGAGAGAGAGAGACAAAAGCAGGAAACGTTTTTTCGAGTACTCTTTTGTTTTCTGTCGATGAGATGAGATAAGATGAGAATGGCATTTTTCGCCGCACTTACTTTCTTGTATTTGGATCCTTTTGCTGGCCCTTTAATGTCCATCCCATGGCTTCCTGCGTAGTATAGCTCTGCTAGCTTTACAAAGCTATACACCTAAAAAAAAAACAAAGAAAGAAAGAAAACCAAGGAACAGCCCATTAATATTTATCCATTGGCAGTGGCAATTGGCAGGGAAGAAGGAACAGAACAAAGATTGGGAAGAGGGAACAAAGGTTTAAGGATGTTCCAAAAATGTACCTTGTCCCTGCATCTGCCACTCACTATGGCAGTGGGGAAACACCTTGCCAGCTTCTTCACGGTTGCCCTCATCTGGTAAAGACAAAAACGATTACCATCTCCATGGATAAGTATGATCTCCACAGATCAACAACACCAACCGAACAAGACAAGAGGAATGGTTGACATGAGGAGAAGAAGAGACACACCTTGTCAGACATGAAGGCCCTGTCGGGGTCGTCGACTATGGGCGACAGGGTGCCGTCGTAATCCAAGAACATCACTATCTGCTTCCCCTTCGATGCGTTGATGATCTGCTCGAACATCTCCAGGGCTGATGGGTGATGAACCTGTCCCCCAATGGAAAAGGAAAAGTCAGGACTATACTAGTTTGACTTGAATCAATTAGGAAGGTAAAGACCGTCTTTTTTTTTTCTTTCTTTTTTTGGGTGAGTGAATTGACTCACCATCCAAGAAGAATGGTCTTCGGTAAGAGAAGATGGAGTAGACTTGATGTGGGTCGGGGAGGAGGCTCTCATGGAATCGACCCACGAGTTGATCCTCTGGGCCCCATTGACCTCCAGGTTCTTGAGGAGCTTCTTCCTCGAGATGCTGATGTACCCGCCGGGGGCCGCCGGCGGCTTCTGCACGAAAACAGGGGAGTTCGAGACCGCCATCGATATAGTCATGTTGAAGCCCGTCTTGGTGTCGGAGACCGTCACATTCTGCTTCGTCATCTCTGCAGAAAGAAACAGCCACCGAACACGGTTACCTGATCAGTTCCGAACCTCAAACTACAATCTCGACTCTCCAGTCGATCAGTAATCAATTATTCGGTGATGTAAATTCTATACCTTAGAAGCTGTGTAGGTTATAATGCAACTCGAGCTCAGGAACGGAGTATGCTCTGTTTTCAGAGGAAAGAAAGGTGAAGTCTTTGATTTGGTTGTTCAATGGAAATAAAGCAAAACTCGAGCTTGAAGAGGAGAGCAGAGGGCAGAAGACAAGAAGTGATGAAGAAACGGAGCAGAGGAAGAGAGAGAGAGAAGGCAGAGCAGAGCGCTGAGCAGTGAGCAGAGATGTTTTAGAGAGAGAAACTGGGGAGTGGTGAGGATGGAGAAAGACGGAGCCATCGCATGGGAATTTATAGGATGGGAGGGGGCAGTAACGGACGAGAGATCGATGGCGAGCGCCATCTCAAGAACTCCCCGATGGTGGGGCCCCGAAAAAGATTGTGGGGGCCGGCTCGGTCCTATAAGCCCCTTGCCTGGGCCCCACGACCTCCCCACCCACTCAATGCAAAGGTGGGGCCCCCGCTCCTTTCCTTCCCGTCGTGGAGGTCAGTCCCCGCCGATTCCGCCGTCACCGTAACAGCCTGATAAGCTGAATCAACCGACGCTCCCCGTTTTCCTTCTTAGCGGCCAGCTACGTATTCTTCGATACAACACATCTTATCGAAAAGCCCAGTTAATTCATGTTCAAGTTTAATGGGTTCAGTAAGAAACAAAAAAAAAAATAATAATTATAAATTTCCTCTTATTTATAAATTTCGAAACCGAAACTTTTTTTTTGAAGGGAATCCACATTGTTCCCGTTATAAGAAAGGTTTATAGGACATATAATAAGATAGGAAATAATATCAAATAAATGATACATAAATCCTAATAATGAGAATCGAATTCATGATCACTAAATTCCAAGTGGACGTCTTACATTATTGCATTAAGATCCCTTCATTTGAAACGACTCATGGACGTGTACGATTCAATTTGTGTCCTCGTTTTGGCACGAAAATAAAAGGAGCTTATCCACGTGGAAGCCAATCTTGATTTGGTCTTTCTCACGTGAGATTTTGCCACGTTGGATAATTTTGGCACAGAAGGCCATGCTTTGTTTTACATGCAAAAATAGCCTGTGTATCCTTTGGGCGCCAAATTTCTCCGGTGAACATTCTCTACTAAATTTAATTGGCAAACAAAAGATGGTGGTCGTTTATTGCTTGAAGCTTCAGTCCAATAGAGAAGTGGAGATGAATCATATATATATATATATATATATATATATTTTGGATTCCAATCTCTGAACTACATATACAAAAAGATTCAGTTATGTATGCAATTATTTCATTGACACAGTGCGCACGGGGTACCTAATCATGAACTGCTAAATACAATATTAAGAATATAAAGGGAGGGAACTTACATGGGTATGCTTGAAATCTTGAGCTATGCATATAAAGGGATTGGTCATATATCCACAAAGTCGTAAAACTATGCCAAATCATATTGGTTACTTCATAAAACTGGCATGCATTATGCTCTTTTATATTGTACAACTTGCTACTTTATGGAATATTAATTTGCTACTTTAGAGAAAGCCGTGGGTTTTGGGGCTGTTTTCCTTCTTCCTATAAATGGGAACCAATTGAGGTTACTGGGTCGAAAATCCACCATTCAAAACCTCCTCTAGAGAGTAAAAGCCACCATGAACTTTCTACATATAGCAAATGGTCCGCTTAAAGTTTGGAATTTGCCTCAAAACGCCCCCCGTAATGTAAATCTATAGTAAAACAGCAGGTCAAACCTGCCCAATTATATGGAACCCGAAAACCAGCTGCTGCGTCTTCCTGGCACCCGGTCCCGGCCTCTTTCCCTACATAATAAAATGCGTGTAGCGGTCACATATATATAATTTAAAAAGGAAGAAGAGCTACTTGCACTATTGAGGAGTAAAATAGAATAAATTACACATCGAAAAAGAAAAAGAAAATTTATGGGTTAATATATGACTTGAGTACTATCACTTATCAGTTTGAGCTTTTAAATAGATATGGACCCAAGCCTGTATAAATCCAAATGGAAATTTAATATGGTATCAAAGCCCGGGTTAAGCGTATGCGTGCCTACATACGTATACGTACCCACACCATGCCAGGCCCAATATGTCCGAGTGCGCCTCGTGTTAGTATCCCCCCTCGCCTGAGCACGGAAGATGAGTCCGGCTCGAGGTCAATTGTTGAGGGCGGGTGTTTAAGGGTACGTGACAACGTGTAGGCAGAAATAGACCACACATTGCACGTGAGGGCGGGTGTTGAGGAGTAAAATGGGATAAATCCCACATCGGAAAAGAAAAAAAAAATATATGGGTTAATATATGGCTTGAGTAGCATCACTTATCAACTTGAACTTTTAAGTAGATATGTGCCCAAGACTGTATAAGCTCAAATGGAAATTTAATATGCGCAACTCGAGAATCGGTTTATATATTGGGGCTATAGTGTCCGAAAGTTCCATGTTTTTATGTAGACACAACGTGATTATCGACTTCTGAAAAGCTCAATTATGATTCATAATAGTCCGTGCTATATATATATATATATAGAGTACTGAGGCTTTGAGAGAGGACATTATTTATTAAGCCACAATTCGCACCTTCTCAAGTTCATCAGAATCGTACGTCCATGCAGTTCCACTAATTCAGAGAAAGGTTAACAATGAATGAAGCTAGGTTTACTTCCTTCTATAAATTCTCATGCACGTACATATATACACATATATATGTCGGGAAAATTGGGAGTGCAAATATCATCGGAAAATAGCATTAATTACGAAAATTAATAAATTCTTGTATGGTTCTCGAAATTATTCAGTGATTGTACTTCATCACGTGACGTAAGTAAGCACTAATTAAATTGTAATAAAATAAATAATAAGTATTAATCATTCAATTAATTATAATAAATTTTTTTAATCGAAACAATCTTATTGATTCTTCTCCACTATATTATTATGAGCTAGCCATGCACACGTATAGGTTGTAAAGAGTGAATAACACCGCACAAAATTATTATATGTGAATCGGGCCTACATGTCATGTTTATATATGTCCACTGAAATAGAGTAATTAAGGTTCACTAAAATTGGGGAATACGAATCATGTGAAATCAACCAACGAACAAACAGGTACGTACATATATGTTGACATTTTGTACCAATGTACAGGCTTGATGATTCAGGCTTTTTACGTGCATGCGAGCGTTGAGAGCTAGCCACCTGGGCTTATCAGGACAATGAGTGCAGGACAACTCTTTCTCTTATTGATTTTCTTTTCTTTTCTATTTTTTTTTCTGAAAACAATGTTACATGAAAAGAGGCGTTCCAGTAATAATGGACATGTAGTTCAGCCTTGGTGGGTTTCTGACAGCAATGTCCGATTGGATCATTGGCCAGGAAAACTAACTATAGCTAGCTAGGGCAAGATAGACCCAGAGACCAGTTGAAATTTTTGCGCTGTATTTTTTTTTTCCTCTTCCTTTTTACGAGAGAGATTATGCCGTAGGACAACAAAAGTAAAAAATTTTAATTATGTTTAATAAAAAGGTACGAATAATTTTATATGAATATCAAATATAAAATCTCTGAATCATCAGACAGGGACGTGTACTACACCCTCTTTAATTCTTCTTTTTAAATATAACTACAATAAGTGGTTAATGTGTTTTCAATGGTGGACTTTATCTACAGTTCAAGAGTTCTATCTAGATAAAAGTATCTCGTGATAATTAGGATTAAGTTGACGTCCATACGAAATTAGTCTCCATTAATAAATTGAGTACTTCCGTCATTTCACAAAAATAAGAAAGAAAAAAGAAAGGAAATTAGATAGGACAAAACCATAAAATATGATATAGTTGATAAACTATATCGTTAGTAAGAGAATTTTATTATAAAGATTCGAAACTCACTATAAACACTTCGTGTTTGGGATAAGTTGATGTTTGAGTGAAAATTAGTGTAAATCAATATGATATCTCGTCATCTAAAAAGAAAAAATAATAATAACGAAAAGAAGAATGCAAAGGACGATTCGTCCCTAAGCTCTTTTAGGTTCGCTTGCTCTGTATCTGGCCAAGAAATTAGAACACACAACCCCCACCAAAGAATCAGACTAGACAATAGTAATGGGTTCCTATTGCTTTCTTCCGTAGTATTATTATTATATTCTCGACTTTACCGATCTCTTCTGTTTGAAGCAGACGCAGCCAAAAGAACATTGCCCATGTAACTAGTAAGAGGTTGTCTGCCACTGAATCCTTAATATCTACGCACACGCACACGCACACACACATATATATACATATATGAATTTCTAACTTTGTCATTCTTAATTAAATTCATTTCATCTTAATTCACATATTATACGATGTTGAATCGATCACGTCCATTTATTTCACGCTTGCATATCAAACCCCAAGCTATAATCTCGACCCCAAATTAATCTCAAACCTTGTGATAAGTCCGGTGTCATAGGGTTCATCTGCTCCCTTTGCCATAAAATATAAATGGACTGTCAGCATACATGCAACAATAATTGAAAGAAACCAAAGCCCTCTAAAAGTTAGGGCAAGGCACGAAGACTTGTATTCCAAGAATGCGACTGTTAAAGATTCCCAAAAAGGAGAGAGTCCCGTTGACTGGACGAATGAGAAGAAGAGAGAGGTTTAAATAAGTAATTGCAATGCCACATCTAAATAAAGATTTGAATCTCATGCAATTCTGTTTAACTATTGTTTTTGTTTGAACATAGAAAGCTGCAGATTCCTATGAATATATATAGATATACGTATATAAGCAAGTCCTCCACGTTCAGAAATTCTTCACATGCATAGATAGATACACATGTTTTGAACCGCCGTGCCTGCTAACGGGTTGGGTGGTGTGTCTTTTGGATTTTTTTTCTGCTTATTTTATGTATATATTATTATGGGACTGGAGATTTTTCAGTTCAGGCTGTGTAAGTCAAAGACAACTTTTCTAGGAACATTAGTTAGGTATTTTTACGACGTACTACTCGCACATTTAGAAATTGTTTGGATTACGGATTATGAAAAAAAATATAGAGGGGAGAATTATGAAGGGTTAACTTGCAATCCAAACAAGTTATTAGTGCATATAACCGAAATATAAATAATTTTTTTCGATTACAAAGGAGGCACAATGACCAAGTACAATAAAATAAAAATCATAATAACTAATAAATGGGCACGGGTTGTCCTATTGGGTATCGAACCTAAAACTTCCTGATTATCAGGCAAACGCGTGCATCACTGCTCTACACCTTTTTTTTGATCGAAACATAAATAAGTCGTCATGATATCTATACGATAGAGAGCATTGGTTGGACATACAATAGAAATTTATAGAAATTTCACTCTTCTACTCGTTTGGGAGTTCGGCGGCTGGTTGCGGTGCTTTTGCGTTATCTTTTAAACAGATGCAGTATGTGGCAAAATACTTCTAAATCGTCTTTTGCGTTCTCAATGGAATACCATTTATTCATTACACGGCAAGTTTAATTTATGTACGTATAATTAACTATCTAAAAGAAAAGTTTAATTTGATATGAC
Source organism: Punica granatum (assembly GCF_007655135.1). Classification (NCBI taxonomy): domain Eukaryota; kingdom Viridiplantae; phylum Streptophyta; class Magnoliopsida; order Myrtales; family Lythraceae; genus Punica; species Punica granatum. Next base: position 5,272,591 of record NC_045131.1, read on the forward strand.
CGGATACAAATTAAGATTCTCTATTCCTTTGCCATGCAATTTTTTTTTTGAGAATTAATTAAAACATAAGAAAATAAGTGAAAAAAAAATAGGAATACCATTTATTCATTACACGGCAAGTTTAATTTATGTACGTATAATTAACTATCTAAAAGAAAAGTTTAATTTGATATGACCGGATACAAATTAAGATTCTCTATTCGTTTGCCATGCAATTTTTTTTTTGAGAATTAATTAAAACATAAGAAAATAAGTGAAATAAAAAAAATAGGAATCTCATCGACAGATGCTTTGAAACAACTGGCTTGCAGGGGGTTAGGAAAAGAAACAAAAACTTTTGTTAAAAGTGAAACCATAAAGAAATTTAAAGGAAAGAGCTTATATTAATCCAAAAGTGATCCCATCTTCTTCGCCGAAATCTACGTTTACAATTAAAAATTTGCCCTTTTAACGAGTTCGGTCTGACTATGATTTAGATTTCTTGATGACTTGAAGGACTGGTGCAGATTGAAACATATCTAACTCATGTTTTATTTGTATAATAATTTTTTAATATTAATGATTATGATTCATTAATGAGAGCCGTTGAGACTGTCAAATACTCTGTTCTCCAGTAATAAAGTCCAAGTGAAATCGATCGTGAGCTTGGACGTGTCGTAGCACTCATACATGTCGCAATATCCATCGGTTGTTGTGCAAAAATAAATAACATCGAGTTGAAAATGAACTTAGAGGAAGTTTATGTATTATAAGCCTGCATATGATATATAGTTGTCCTTATTTGCATATTTAATATATTGCCCCTCTTGTACTTGGTATATGGATATGTATTAAAATGACATTGCATTCTGCAGCCTGGTATTCATGGCATTTAGACATGTATATATTAACACCGCATGCAACTTGGTATATGTGATGGCCACTCCATGATCAATTCATCCGATTCCCTCTGCACGGCCATGATGATGTTAAATATATTGGTTTATGAACCCTATATCTCTTTATCAATGCGACCACTCTTTCCTGCACCAACATATTGTTTATATATATATATATATGTATATATGTACTCTTTTTTTTTTTTTTGCAATCATATATACTTCTTTTGCGATCATATAATTGATTGTATCCAATTCATGTATATATATTTTCAAGAGCTAGCTAGATATACGCACTGCCTACCTTCACTCAGCCTTTTTATTCTATACATGTCCAATCGCCAATGACATGCAATCAGTGCGGAACAGCGAGCGGTGGATCTAAATGCTCGAATTCACAAGCAAGGCATGCGTGTTTTATTAACCCAATGGACATTATATCTCATGTAATGCATGGAAAATTCAAACTGTATATCACATTGAAAGTACGTATGATGCATGAATGCAACTGGTAGTGCATTAAATAAATAAAAAAAGAATAAAAGAACAGACTTGCCATAAATTACTTTTTTTTTTCTTTTAAACTAATTGTGTGTGTCGGATCGGATCTTTACTGCGGTGAAAAATGTTCGCCGTCTACCCAACAAGAAACATACACGTACGGATCCCTATGCATAAGTTACGACGCGCCACCCGGGGAGCTCAGGTAGGCATAGGCCGGAGGGAGCCTACGTGCCACCACGTTCGGTGTCGTGTCGTGGCCAGCGCCACCCGACACCGCACGTGCGGCCGAGCTTCCCGCTTTTTTATGATATAATAATCACTTCTTTAATGAAGTTCTTGCACACGTGGCGGGCTCTGGTGGAGCTCAAAGGGCGATACGTGGGACCTCCTGGAGGAGCCACATGTTCGAGGAAAGAAGAAGCCAAGCCAACAGCAGCGGTCGGAGGATTCTGCTCTGGACGGACCAGAAGCCGCGCCCCCCCACCCCCCCCCCCCCCCCCCCCCCCCCCCCCCCCCCCCCACAAGAACCCGCATGTGGCATATGATTTTATGGATTCCTTTCCGTAGTTCAATAATTATTTTACTTGTTTACATATTATAGACGTTATTTTTATAATAATAATAATAATCTTAATTGAGAGACACCTCGATTTCAGGTAAGAGATTTAATATATACAAGCCTCCTAATAATTTGTCTGTCACTTGAATATGATGATCTGTGTATGGAGGAGTAAACTAGCAATTTCGTTTCTGATTTATGCAAATTGCATCATCTGGATCCCTTAAAAAAATGTTACATCGAATTCGTCCCTGAACACATCAAATTCGTCTCTGAATACATCGAATTCGTCCCTGGTAATATCAAGTTCGTCCCTGGTCACATCAAGTTCCCCTGGGCACATCGAATTCGTCTATGGTCACATCAATTTGGTCCTCGGTAACATCAAATCCATCCCTCCGTCAAATCTATCGTTAACACCGGACGGAAAACATCGTATTCATCAATATCGTCCTTCTATGTAACTGTTCAATTTATTCCCTCTTTTTTTTGTCCCCTCTTTTATCATTCCCTCTCGTCTCTGGTTCATAACATAAGGACCTTTTTGATACACATCAATCTGGACTTCTTACGGAGTTATAATAGTAAAGGATCGTAGGATGGATTTGATGTTACCAAGGACCAAACTGATGTGACAGATGACCGAATTGATGTGACCATGGACGAATTCGATGTGCCTAGGGACGAACTTGATGTGACCAGGGACGAACTTGATGTTACCAGAGACGAATTCAATGTGTCCATGGATGAATTTGATGTGGCCATGGACGAATTTGATGTGACGAGAGACGAACTTGATATTATCAGGGACGAATTCGATGTGACTAGGGATGTTTTCGATGTAACCAGGGACGAATTCGATGTAATATTTTTTTAAGAACTCAGATGATACAATTTGCGTAAGTTAGGGACGAAATTGCCAGTTTACTCGTGTATGCAGAACTATGATCAGAAGCCTTAATATCTGTTGTAAATCTATATTAATATATAAAGGCAGAGACGGACTTTCCGTCTAGCTTTCAATCTCAAAATACCCTTAATACATTTGTCTCGATTTTATAGGTCACTAGATTAAGGACAATTGTAAATTCAGCAATATAACTACCAACTGCCCCTCTTTTTCTCTCCCTCAACTTTTTTTCTCACAATGTCTCTCTTCCTCACCCCGAATCCAAAGAGCAAACACTTGCTTTTTTAAAAAAATAAAATAATTTATTACTATTTCCCATAATTTGCTACAATAGTTTTAAATTTTTATTACAAAAAAACCCAAAATTTAATTGTGTGTAAAATATAATAAGATAAAAGAATTTACAATAACTGATTCACTAATTTAGTAAAATCCGTGCGTAGCGTCGGTATTCGTCTAGTAATAATAATAATAATAAAAGTTTAAGGTGGCATTTGGTAATAGTGCAATAAAAGGAAATGGACTTGAGTTCAGTTAAATGAATTGTAATGGTATATAGAAATAAAATAAAATTATTAGGTTGATATAAGAAAACATGATGAAATGTAACTTCACCTATATTTAGTAAGTTAATATTCTAACCAATAAAAGTACATATCTATCAAAAGAGGGTGTTGTGTAGCATACACTCTCATCTGTTAATTAAGAAGTTTCGGATTTGATACTCATTGGGACTGCCCGTGCCATCTATTAGCTATTAAGATTTTTTATTTCATTATACTAAACTCATAAATCTCCCTCGTAATCAGAAAAAAAAGTGTGCATCTATCTTCTTCATTTTGTTAATAAAATTTATTAAATTGATGAAATGAAAGTTTCTTAATATTTTTTGGAGAATGTTCTTTTCATTTAATTAAACAAAAATGATAATCACAAATGAATGATTGTTTCGATTTTTGCAAGTACACACACATAATGAAAATAGAATAGAAGGATAGATGTAATTTTTTTTCCTATTCCTTTCCAATCCATTTCATTTCATTCCCTCCTATCAAACACTCCAACTTGGCATCATTCGTCCTTAATAATGTAATTAGTCTTATAACATCCGGCTCCAACTTGGCCCGTGCTTTTGTGTTTTTACAGGTCATCCTTTTAGGTTTTTGAATCATCCCAATTAATTTGATGATCCAACTTCGACAAAGGTACGCACTTAAGCGAAACGTGGAGTCTTATTCAGTCCAACGAAGGAAGAAGTTAATGTGCCGCGTTCAACAATCAATGTTACTTGTCCCATTCTTGTTGACGGGATGAACTTCTTCTTATAAGTGGAAACTTTTCATATCCTATAATGCTCTTTCAATTTATTAAGTAATTACAAGTCGTCTCAAAAAGAAAGAACATTTCCTTTCATTTGTTGTCATTCGAATACTTTGTGTCAAAATAATGTCATGATAAAAAAGTTTGCTCCGACTTGGGATGATTTTGAACGTGGACATGGATGGGAGTAGTGCATGTTTATGCTGGGGCCTGGGGCGGAGCCAGCTCATTAACAGGGGGCAATTGCCCCCCCAAACTTTGAATTTCTTTGAAATTTTGCCCCAAAACTATGTAAAATTAGTATTTTATCCCCCTGAAAAAAATCATTTATGTACTATTTATATCGAATAACATTTTTGCCCCCCTGGCTGGGGTAGTAAAAAAAAATTCTACAATTGGTATAAAACCTTTTTGAAATGTAAACACTTTCATACAAAATGTAAAAATTGTAACGATTTCATACAAAATGTTTGTATTATGTTTCAATGTTGAACAATCCGTCAATTTTTGCTGACGTGGTTCCATGGTAACAGTTGACGTGTCCAAAAATGTTAATGTGGCGTCCCACGTTATTAATATATCAATAAAAACAAAAGAAGGTGGGAAAATACAATAAAATTTTAGAAACAAACAAATAAGTGGTGTTTTTGAAAATTTAAGAAATTTTTGGATATTTTTTGAAAAACTGTCATTTTTCTGAATTTTTTGTATTTTTCCAAATTTAGTTTGTTATTTTTTGGAAATTTTATTGAATTTTTAAATTTTTTAATATTTCTTAAATTTTTATTGTATTTGTCAGATTTAGTGTTGTTTCTTAAAAGTTTTCTGAGAAATATATTCTAATTTTCTCTTTTTTTGAAATTTTATTGAATTTTGGAAATTTAGTGGCGCTTTTAAAAAAATCGTAAAATTTTATTGATTTTTTAAAAAATTTCCTGAAAAAAATAATTTAAGTATTTTTTGAAAAAAAATTGTTATTTTTCTAAGATTTTATCATATGTTACGGAATATTTTTAATCATTCTTCTGAATTTTTATTGCATTTTCTCATTTTTTTAATTTTTGTTGTCATATTAACAATGTGGCACACCATGTCATCATTGTTGGGCACATCAGCAACCACCGTGGGACTACATCAACATAAATTGACGATTACTGAACATTGCAATATAATATAAATGTTTTGTATGAAATCGTTATAATTTTTAGTTTTTTTATATGAAAGTGTTACATTTTAAAAATGTTTCGTACTAATCGTGAAATTTATGCTCGGGTACTCCTTTACCTTGATACAGTCGAATCCGGTCGAAATGAAAAATACTAAATAGATGCCCTAGAGAACGCCTGTCACTTTAGGGTAAGGCCCTATTAGAGAGGAATAAGCTGAGAGTCATGCATGCACGGGGAAGCGATCCCCCCTCTCCTTTATCTTTTATTCTTTCTTTGATCACATGGGGTGGCAGTTGCATCATGTCAAATCATCTCGTAAGCCAATAAATAGCGCACAAAGAAAGAAATTAATTTCTCTTCAAATTAAAGAAAAAGAATTTAAAAAGAAATATGCAAATCCCATCATTTATTCTACTTCAATTTCGGCAAGAGTTTCAATTAGATTTTTTTTAGAATTTAATTGTCATCATCTCGGTTGATCATAATTCTCCAAATCAAAATCTCGTTTTCTAAATATTCTTTACTCGTACTTGTTTCCCTCGGTTGGAGTTTTTTTTTTGTTTTTATTAATTATACATCCGGTGTTCTTTGATATTACTTTTTCAGTGTTTATCTCAAAGTGGACATCCGTTCCCCAACAGAAAGCGTTATTGTTTTCCTTAATATATATTTCATGTTACATCACTGGTGTCTTGGACGGATGCACGTAAATCCAAAATATAATTTGGTTAATGTGCACGCAAAGGAATATCAATACCCCTTGTTGGACTTGGATGCTAAGCTATCATTTTTTTTTCGGTGAGATTACGAAAAGTAATATAAAGTATGATTTTATTAATCGGACCGCATCTCGTGCTTATAATAACTTATAATCAGGAAACTTTAAGCAAGATCCAGATTTAAAAAAAAAATGATCCAGAGAAATAATGAGTAACTGGGCAACCTTGGAATTAAGGGCATCGATAATTCATAAAAATTCTTGGAAGATTTATAACTTGTGATTGAAATTGCCCCACCTCATATAGAAAAGTAATGTAGTATTGTATATCTTTTACCATCAATTAAAAAATTTTAAATTCAATTCCCGTAAAGATATAATTCGTTTCTCTTTAATAATTATTAAAATTTTCATTTCATTATAGTGAATCCATCGACTTCTTTTAAAACCGAAGAATCGATCCGACTTAGGAAAGGCAAAGGTCGAGAACACAAATAGGGGTCCAAGTTGCAGCGAACCGTCGCACATCAGTCAATCGATTGTCAACCTCAGTTCTCGCGCATGCGATCGTGTCGGTCCACGTGGGTCGACACCAGATGCCCACTTGGCAATTTGGCTGTTCAATTTTTAGGCGAGTTCTTGCGGCCCCACCACTCCGACTCCCTTCCCTTTCACCAATAAAAAGATGACCAAAGAAAATCTTGTATTTCAGTTTACTCCCTCGGCTTTCACAGGTTTACAAATTGCACCGTATAAAAATGTAAGATTTTCATAGCCAGTTCAGTCCAAAACCTGCTTTCTTATTCCTTTGAAATCTAGACCACCCACGGCACAGAAATCAGGAGATAATTGGGCATGCCATGTGGTACTCAAACTATCACATCCTCCTTTTATTGCGTGACCACAACTTCACATATATTTAACCGATATAATACATATATATACTTCGATTGTTTAATATACCTTATAATATCTTAAATGAATATGTGATTATACGTTTTTCATACAAATAAATAAAAAATAATTTCACGTTTTTTTACTATTATAAGTTCCTGTGCACCTGTTGAACTGCGCGTACGTGATAGACTTATATGACGATTGTGGAACCCCCAAAGAAAGGCAGCTCTAGTGGTGTCACTATACATAGCAGGCTCTTAGTGTGTAGCAATTATAACTTCAAGTTGCAATCATTTGGGCAGAGGGATGGTTTTGTTGGTTACAGCCAACTCTCACGGGGAAGATAGAAATATCGACTCTTTGTTTTGTTCTATCCTCTATTTTTTGCTTCAGTGATGATGGGACTCCAAGATTATGATCGATGGAGCCGGGGCCCCATCATTTTGGATATATTGCATTGCCGCTTTCCTTCTTTGATGAATTTGTCATTTTTCAGTAAACAAACAAAACATGAAAGTTATCTAAACCAAAGGCTCTATCCTCTTATTATCCTGAAGACGGGAAGTGCAAATAATTCATGAGATTCCGAGGTCCAAATAGCTAGGGATAGTAAGCTACGTGTTTGAAGGGATCGATGAAATTTAACATCAACCTTCAACTTGTATGTACTTTTAATGGCACCGGTCTGTGCAGGGAATCTGGCATATTGCAATCACGATCAATCATATTATTTGGCTGAAAGTCTCAATGGCTCTGATCCTAGATTAATTAGTACTTGAAGTAAAGTAGCCACAGGTTTACTCCATATACAAAGAGAAAACTACAAAACTTTGGCTTATATATAGAGAATATTAGACCTTATCTGGAAATGGAGTTGAGTTAAACTCAATTTAATTCCATCTACGTATATATACATATTTAATTGGATTGTAATAATAAGATGAATGGAGAAAATAAAAAAAGTAATGACTGTGTTGTTGGACTATAAAAGTGGAAAAAAGTAATGAATAGTTGAGAGAAAATAATGCTTGTGTTGTTGAATTGTTAAAAAAAAAAGAATAATTGATAAAATTTAATATTAAAATTTAAATTGAATGGTTGTTGAGATAAAAATGTAAGAATTTTTGTCCTATATGCAAGCAAAGTGCCTGGTGGTTAGGTCCACATCTTTGATTAATGAATGAAAAAGAAACATGCAAACATTAATATCCGAGGCATCCTCGTGGATTGAAGGGGGGAAATTTTGGCTTTACCAACTGATTTATATATGGTCTAACTGATATTTAATTCATGAATATATCTTCTTTTAATCAACAACAACTTCTCTCTGCATTGAATATTATATATTGGTAAAAATTGAAAACTAATAACCAACTTGGATTACTTTAAGAAATATTTTGAGTTCGAGTATATGAATAAATGAAATTCATGATTGGGAGATTTATCTCACTGTGAAACAACTTGAATCAATTTAAGAAATATTTTGAGTTCGAATATATGAGTAAATGAAATTTATGATTGGAAGATTTATCTCACAGTGAAACAACTTGAATCAATTTTGGAATATTTGGAGATTAGTCGGAGTCAATAAAAATTTTGAATATCAAGAAGTATTCACGGGAAAAAAATAATAATAATATGCACTCAGAAATATGGAAAACTAATTATACATTTTCACCTATCATTTTCTGCGTGTCGTCTTCTTCACCTTTTTTTTTTCTCTGAGTGTCGTCTTCTTTTCCTACGCGTAAAGATTCATACCAATATACACTTTGTCCAATTAAAAGCTCCAACAAGACAGGTATTTAGTTTCCTTTCAGATGTTAACTTATCCCTAAAATCCATGGTCACTTTATGTCTATATATAATCATTACAAACATAAAAATGTTTATATAATAATTAATCTGATCCTTGCCGATTAACTTTGCAAAAAAGTAATATAAGAAAACGGAAAAAAGGGCAATGAATTCGGATAAAAACTTTGTCACAAAAGCAAGCTTGACTTGACTAGATCAGATCGGCAAATGGTCTGGGACTTCGTCTGTTTTCGGTCTTTATTAATTGGCCAGCAAATGCGGTTTGGACACTTAATCTGTGGTCGACGGATGAGAAGTTTCGTTTTTTATCCCCAACAAGATAAGCATTAAATAAATATAATAAACTCTCACACTTGAAAAGAAATTACTTTTGGGATATCCACCGGAAAATAAAATAAAATAAAATACTTTTGGGAGGGTCCAAAATAATCCTAACCGAAGCTGGTGGAAGTCTTGGTCGATCGCTAATGGAGACAGCTAGACGACTTTGGACTGAGAATTTTGACCCAACCCAACTGCTCAACCATAAGACGCACACACATGTACATATAATATTTAAATAATCAACTTTCATGTACACGTATATATATATATATACACACAAGAATATGATCCATACTATACACGAAACAAACATAAATAAGTTGAACCCATGAAATATTTCGATTTGTAAATATTTCATGAATACTGCGTATATTCTTGAATTATATATTTGAAGATAGATATTATTATTTAATAAATATATATTAATTTTGCATAAATAATAAAGTTGAATGGACGTTGAAGAGAGGGAAAGAGAGAAGAGAGAAATTATATGCGTGAGACATGAGAGTTAAAATTACAAAATCATCCTAAAATTTTCTTGCTATTAGTTTTTGAAAGAATTTGACTAAATGTTAATTTTAGAAATAGAAAGTTATCTTATAATTTTCCCTTTTCAATTTGTAATAGAGATATAGATATTTTGCAGCAAATGATTATATACTTTTTTTTTTTTTTATGAATCCTGATATCCTGAAGTCCAATTGGGCCGCGACTAATCCAGTCGAGCCGGGTAAGCTCAATATAGGGTAAAGCTCTTATAGCATCTATTTTTTGTATTCATAAAGATTCGAACCCGATACCTTACTTAAGCAGAACAAACTCCGAACCGCTTGAACCAACTCATGTTGATAAATGGTTGATCATATAATTGTCGGTTTCTATGTATTCTCTTGTAATTAAATAGCGCTCTCTGATTATTAGTTCGATCTTGTAACGCTTCTAAGGTCCATCAAGATGTTTAACACAGTGGTATAATCCGTGTTCAGATTTATGATTTCCCCTCCTCTCGTTAAACAAAGTGGAGAATTGGTGCATCAATATTATATGTATGGTTGATTCCAATAGCTCATGTGACAAGCGATCATGGATAAATCGGAACCGTAATCTAATCTCCAAATTTAAGCTAAGAAATTTCAATGTAGAAGAAACTATTTGAATTAATCTATTATTTATATACACGACTGTACATATACAGTATTTTGTTTGTTTTAATATTTAAGCAAGAGTCAACATCGGAGGCAGCAACACGACAGACAAACCAACATAACTGCCACGCAACGGTAATCTGGTGGAACTTTCGGTCTTATGTTTTTGGTCCGCATTACGTTGGGGAGGCCTTGATGTCGCCACGTACGAGAGAGCAAAAGTCCCATTTTCCCGACTTTTTTTTTTTCAATAGTAGCTAGAGATATGATGGGATTTCCAATTATTGTCGATGCCGACTTGATAACTCGATAAATGAGATGAGAGGCTTCACAGTGAATATGAGAATTACCAACACCATAGTGGATGAGCTCCTAACTCTAAGATAGGGGCTATCGTTTGCTGCAGATCTTAATATTCCCCACCTGATAGTCCAGATAAATGCCCAATTAGTTTTTAATTGGATTTGGAGTGATGCATCTCCTAATCTATATTTGAATCGTCTTACTGATGATCTCAGGGCTTTGTGCCTCAAGTTTGATCGACGAAGCACAGCTATCGCGAATCAAACTTCTGTGCTGACATTCTAGCTCGTATGGGTTGTGATCAATTGACTTCTTTGGTTGTATTAGATGTCCCCCCTTCTACTTTATGTCAAGACTTTGTTTCCGGATGTAATTGGGGTTGCATCCCCCCATACTGTTGTTTTTGCCTCTGGCTTGACTTGAGTTGAATGAAAGTCTTTTATTTACCCAAAAAAGGAAAAAAAAAGTCGATAAATGAGATGACTCATTCGTGGGGTCCTGGTATGATCACTAAAATCAAAGCCTTTTATTTTGTGAGACACGACAAATCGATACTCAAATAGAAATTAGCTTAAAACATTCCTTAATCTCAATCGAAAAAAAGAAAAAGAAATTCAAGATCTTCGCTGCACAAATTTCTCTTTCTTATTTCAGTTATCTTGATTGTTCTTTCTACAGTTTTCTAAATTATCTTCCATAATTTCTATGCATCGGAGAGTCACAATTCGAATAACATACAATTTAACAATGAGTTGATCAAAAGCTTCGTGGTGGGTTATGGGTATTCCCGTCAAATCAAACATATTGAGCTTTTGATTTATTACTCATAATTAATGGATAACTTTACATTTTGATTCTGACATTTTCCTCCAGCAACGATAATGCAAAAAAGGAATTATGACATATATAGCCGTGGCACATTAGTGGCGTGTGAGAGGGATATGTCGGTTGTACCGACGTGAAACTTGCCGGCTTGGAGATTCTCTCCACAACCTAAAAATGAGATGAAGAAAACAGTGAACTACATTTTGGCCAGTTATAAAGTCAGAAATTAAAATGGTCAGAAAAGGAAAGATTATCCGACGAATTTGCATGCACGTACATCCCCCAATGTCCCAATGAGGTGTTATGTGATGTTCCTAATGAGTCAGGATCGAGTTGGAATTTCCCTGTGATAAAATTGAATTGCGCACAAAAATAAATCACGAGAACATGGCTTAATAATGTAATTTGAGCTTCCACCAAGCGAATCTTGCCTGTGGTTCATGATTTTGAAACCTACTAAAGTATATCAGTGAAAACGAATATATTTAGAATATCAGGTATATGATAAGTTTTGCTAAAAGGTACCTATATCAAGCTACTCATTTATCAATTAAATCATATGCCTTATTTTTAAATTTTATTTGAGTGAATTATTGCGTCTGAGGATGCTATGGCCTAAGAACATACGATTTCATTATTGGCAAAAAAGAAGAAAAAAAGAAAGAATATAGGATTTCTTAATAACTTTTGTTGAAAAAAAAGGCACATGTGATGGCAAGTTGTTCCATTTTATACAATAGATGTAAATGCAAACTATCACGGGTCGACGAATAAAAAAGAAGTGTTCCATTTTACACCCGTATGAACACACACATGCATACACGTAAATATATATATATATATATATATATATATGTTTTTATGTATGTGACGGAGAAAAGAGAGAAGAATATTCAGATATGAAAAATTAGCTAGGGATTAAAAAAAAGAGAGATAAAAATCGGAATTGGCTTCTACAGATACGATGCCTTTAACTGGCCCTACATTTTTCTATAATTAATCATTCACATATTTTAATATGGCCACACAATTATGCTCGATCTTTTTAGTCATGTATTAGTGTATATATTAATCATTGTGCACATCAATTTTTTTTTCCCACTTAACCTTTCTTTTTCATTTCCGAAAATTATAAACGATCTCCAACAACCAAGGGATATTATTCCAAATTTAATAGATTCATCAATTGAATTTTTGCCTCTCATTCAATTAAGTTAAGTAATTTGTGTGGCATATGAAATTTTGATATGTCACAGCTGTCTAATTCAAAATGTTAACCTTATTAGTTAAAGTGTGCTTTATATATTTATAAATCTGGGAAAAAAAGGTATTTATTACTCAATATTCCCCTCACACATGGATTGGATTTTTTTTAAGCCCATCACGTGAAATTAAATAGATGAGGGGAAATGCGTGCGCGTAGTTTTGAACATACGCTCTGACATCATGTGACATTTTGAGGCGTTATAACCATCTAATTTAAAATTTGAACTTTATTAAATACTGCGATTTATGTATTTATTACTAAATATGGCAATTTGTAAAGTTTCAAATAAGAAATTATTATCAAAGCGCAAGGCTTTTTTTTTTCACTCATAATGTGGTATCAAATAGATTGAATTATCGGCTAAGGAAAAAAAAAAAAGGAAATCAGATGGACTATTTACTCATCGTGAACCAAAACAAAACGAAAAAGAAAAAGAGAAACAAAATGAAGCATCGAATATCAAGTAGTTTCGAATAAATTCATGGTATAGACTGTTCACGCATTCAAACGTTTAATGCCAAGTGTACGGGCTAAACATCTGCTGTCGAAGATAAAAGACGAGTGTTCGTACACATTAATTCCCAATATTGCACAAATTCAATGCCAAGAATAAATCAGATATTTCCTCCGTGAAAAGAATAAGTCATATAGACAGAAGATAAATGTTGAATTCCATTACAAATTAATTATAAGTGTCCATGTAGATGAACCACACATCTGCATAAAATTATATTATAAAATCTGTATCTATATCTGTATATGTATATGAAAAGCAAAAGCTCCGGGGAAGGCGCACCAAATCTCAGGTATATATTGCTAAGTATATTTGAAAATAATTAAGTACCTCCAAAACGAACCTGCGAAGCTTCTAACTAGATTCTTAAGAAGCATCGAGCAACTTGCTATCGCTAATAAGATTCTTTCGAGCTCGAGCGAGATCGGGAATATGGCCCCCTGATGAAAAGTTCCGTTCCCATTGGCTTTGCATGCCACTTTATTTTAATTTTGCAGGGCAAAATATGCATCTAGCAGCTAATATTAACGCATATCATCAAAAGTAACACGTATCCAAAGGAAATATAAAAGTCTAACTGGCTTGTATATAAAAATTATAGCAACGAAGGTAACCACTTGGGAGGCCCAATAAACAATATGCATCAACGAGAGAATCCTCAATCTCCTAACGATATCAATTAAATTGAGCATATCCGTTTTCTTAGCCACTCATCATCTTTAATTACTCTCTCTCTCTCTCTCTCTCTCTCTAAAACAGGCGCTTGAGCCTTTTAACTTTTGCTTTATTCACTAGGAAATATCTTAAAAGCAAGTTCGATGGCTTGGGATGAGCTTTTGGGGCATTTTAAGCACGATGATGATGATTCACGATGGGCCTTCCTTATAATCTATTTCTTAATAGATATGTAATTATATAGTGAATGGCCTTCCTGTTATGAGACTAGTTACGAGAGGGTTTGGCCTTTCCGGTTGAAAAGAAAGATTTCGGTATCCACATAGCTTATATAATATACAAAATCTATCCGCATAACCCACATTAAAAAGAGAACCAGAACAGTATATTACATATATGGATATGATCGCATACTGATATGCTGTTAATTAATTAACGGTGTCAACTAGCTGTTTATTCGTGTATATGTACTTGATCCAAACGGTTCAATAATGTGATGAATATATTTCACTTATTTTTAAAGCTTAAACGGAGCGCAAATACAGTATATGTAGTTAGTGCTATATATAAAATATTTCTACAACTATATATATATATATATATATATTGCCCCAGAGGTTTTAGAACCCTAATTGAGAACTAGATTCCATTCGCACGGTCCACATAAAAAATGACTGGGATCTAGCAAATTCTAATGAAGTCATCATTGTTAATCTCATCATTATCATCATTAGAACATCATTTAGACCAGCCAGCTCGTGATCATTGGTGCAGCCTTATCCTAAAAATGTAATGGTCATCCGACCAATCTCCAATGCCACCCACGCACAGCCTTATTAGTAGAACAAGCCAACCCAATCTCGAAGCCCTCTGTCGGAGCTCCTCGTGCGCATGTCCTCGAATCCCCTTTTCCATCTTCTTTGATATAGATGATATCGAGTCAGGTTAATCGACACGTTAGAGGGAACAAATAAGATAAAAATAAATAAATAAATAAAAAGGGGGGGGTGAAGAAGATGAGAGGATTGCTTTCTGAGATCGATAACCACCCTAACTTTTTTGGTTCCTTTTTACCTTTTATCGGCTTTGGTATAATCTCTTTAACCATCTCTTAACAGAAACAGTTGGTGATGGCGATTTAATGTGGGCACCGTTCCTAGTAAGCTCCAGGTCGGCATGATGGACATCCACGTGGGCTCCACAGTACTATGGAAATCGATAAAAATAAGATAACCCATATCTGAATTAAGATTAGATGAGATTAGATTATAGATAATCAGATGAGAAAGCAACTGAACCGTGTGGGGGGAAAAGAGAACAAAGAGAGAGATGGTCAAGAAGCAGCATTATTCTAATGTGCAAATTGTCATTATCCCTCTGGTAATTATATAATTAAAGAAGAGAGCTTTATGGGACTAATGGAATTAGAGAAAATGAATATCATAAGATCATAAAGCCCTCGATCTCGATACATCCCTATGGGGTGGCGAAAAGCTCATTTGTACGGTTACAACTAGTGTTTATTATACCCAAATGATCACTAAGTAGGTCCATTCAGCTTAGCTCCCACATACTATAGTAAATCTACTAGCTTCCACTTTTCGTTACATTTATGTATATAGATGCTGCATTAGAGCAGGCGCAATTGGGATAAAGTTTGATTTGCAATATTGTGTGCCGATAGTTAAAAGTACTACCACATACTAAAGAGGATTACGAACCACGTCAAAGTTGCAAATCTGGAAAGTATAATTGAATCGAACACAACATATATAGATTATAATAAATATAGATATGGGATATATGTCTGGTGCATGTCAATATATATATATATATATATATATGGGATAGATCTAGGCTACAAGTTAGAAGGGAATCAACTGTCATAAATGTAAATTTCGAATATAGTTTGAAAGCAGAGATGAGATTTAAAATCTACGAATTTTAAACGTTATTTTCTCAGGCATAAAGCAAATGCCAAATGTCAACACAAAGGGTGCAGGGCGACGATTCTATATTTTCGATATATTTTTTATTGGGGGAAGAAATACCTCCATTTTCTGTTAGATGCAATTATATGCACACAAATATAAATATGTGTATAAATTGCAAAAGCAAAAAACAGCAAACAAACAAAAGAATGGGGCAGTCTCAATGTGACATTTGATAAAAACACACTAACGCTTGATTTTATTTATTTATTTATTTTCTCTTTTTGCATATTTTCCACCTTTGAAATCCATTAAAATTCAACTTCCCATAACTAAAAGCAAATCAAGAAAGCCTCTTTTCCACGTCTCTTGACCCTTCAGCTTACTCACATGGGGGAAACGACACAGATATATGTTAATATGAGCCAATACATTGTTCTTCTTATGATTAAGACTGATCATATATATATATATATATGTGTGTGTGTGAATGTATATGTACATATATATATATATATATAATTTGGTCAAAGAGTACATGCATGTGTATATATATATATATATATATAAATATAATGCTAAATTAGCTGTTAAACGAACCACCTTTCGATTAATAAAAGGAGACTTAACACTCCTACAAACTAAAATAATGTCCCGCTAGTTAACTGTGCGTGCGCATGTCTAGTTTTCATTGATTAATCGACCCACCATTATTGAAGTTGTTAGGTTTCCACGCAATTTCTTGCCTTTTAATTTGGCCTAAAGTCCTTGCTTTTTGCACGCTTTTATGAACCCCAAATTCAAGGGCGCCAGAACTGCAGACTAGTAAGATTCTAATGGTGCGTTTGGTTTCAGATTTAAAGTAATTTTGATTTTGATTGTGAAAAATGACAAATGATTATATAGTGTGTTGAGTTAAAGTTAAAGTTAAAATTTTTGTGATTTTAACTGCGAAACCAAACGGAGCAATATATATTATTCATCAAATCAACTCACTGCCGAACATATTATTGGGCCAAAAGCCTAAGGTGTATGGTTAACTTGGTTAAAATATGTTTTTTCATCATCCCGTGGAATGATATATACGCCGGTCCATAATTAATAGTAAATACGAGATACGGCATTATATAGTACAATATCCACCCTAATTAATAAGTAACTAAGCATGCATGACATTTAATTAAAACCTACCACGTTATGTATGTTTGTGGTGTATGAAGTAAATATATGTTTTCCCGTGGCTGAAATCCCAAGAAAAAGGTGGCGTCGATGGACTGAAATTTCCTCGAAGGATCGATGATTCGAGTATCTATAAATATAAAATTTGTTTGGCAATCCCGCATGTCTCTCCCGCCCCTTTTGACGTTCTTCTTTGACATAGTTTACAAGAATCTGTGAATCAAAATCCCCAATATTATAATTCTTTGATCACTCGAGGTTCTTCAATTTGTGCTTTTTTCTTCTTCATGAGCTGGTCCTCTAATTGCTCGAAATTCTAGAGCATTTCATTTGCATTGACTTGAAACCCCAACCATTTGATGCATGCACAATAATATATTCCATGTTGACCAATATAATGAATAATTACCCTAGAGAACTTTATAGATACATACGTGCAAGTTGCTAAAAGCATGGGTGGTACAAGAAGACGGGATTCGCTGCAGGAATTGCAGTCAAATTTTCGACCGTATCAAGATGAGAGGTTCTTAATTAATTCGATTCTCATTCTGATAATTTTGATGCCTCCTTTCATTATTCTTTCAATTAAACATTTCTTCCTTTCTCTTTTTTCAGTATATGTGGCTGATATTATTTAGATAATTATGCTTGAAATTTGAGAGAGATACCATAGTTCCATAATATAGTCAACCATGAGAACCAGCATCTTCGGAAAATGTTACAATTTGTACAAGTCGTTACACTGCACATATTGATAACTTGTACAGAAGCCATGAGAACAAATGTGATATTTCGATCTGATATGAAACCGGCCATGACATGATATCACCAACAATTGACATGGACCAAACAACACATATTATTCAAATTATAAAGGTCATGTGAATGTCTTTTCCTGATTCTCGAACATAATAAGAACAATTTTCTTTTTTTCCTCTAAATTGGTTTTCGTGGTATAGAATCAATTCATAAATGTCCAAGTTTGAACCGCCCTCGTGCTAAAAGATCTAAATTAAAGAGAATGATCTCAAGGGAAAAAGGGTTGATGAAACACAAATTTGAAATTAATCAGAAAGGAATGGGGGAATTAAAGTGCAAAATTTATACCACTCCATGCTCTTGGAACTCAGTCATTCTTGTATATATTCAAATGATAAAAGAATTATAATGTTTACCCAAAAAAAAGAAAAGATGTTGATGATTATATTTTTTTGGTATGAACCATCGTATCCGGAAGCCCAATTGGTCCCAGACTAATCCAGTAAAACCGGGTCGGTCCACTAAGGTGTAAAGTTCTTACAGCGTGGATTTTCTGTATAGGACTCAAACTCAAGATATTGCTTAAGCAGAATAAGCGCTGAACCGCTTGAACTAATTCACTTTAATTGTTGGTGATTATATTGATAAATGGGTAGGCACCGATATTCCCGAATAATTCACTTTTAAATAACAATAATTGACCAAATGGGCTACGTTAAATGGCACAAAATCTTTGCTTGATGAGATCTCTTACGTTCATTCAAATGGGGTCCAACACCAACTTTAACAAAATAAAAGATTTGCAAAATTATTCCTCAACTCCATGTATCATGCCGCTCTGTTTTTTGGTCTATGTCACGTGATATTCGGAACTCTAACAGGCTCCGGCATTCAGGTTCGAATCAGGTTGGCCAATTAAGGAGTAAAATTCTCTCAAATTTTCTCATTTCACTAGACTCAAGTTGGAAACATTAATTGAGCGAAAGAAATACCTTGCATTAAAAAAAAAAAAGAGAGATAGAGAGAGAAAAGGAGATACCGAACCAAGCAAACCAGCCCAAATTGATACCACTTTTTTATTTTTTTTTCAGTGTGTACCCCGGTATCGGGAAACTCAATGGGCTCCAACTGATCTAGTTCAAGCCGAATCGGTCCATTAAGGAGGTAAACCTCTCCCAATTTAGATTTTTTCCATTTATAATACTAGACCCAAGAACTTATACCACTTTTTTTATTTACAAAAGTACTTTGAAGACCTAGTGGAACATTCCACTTTTATCACGTGTCAGCATTGAAACGGAAGCAATAAAATTAGAATCTACAAAAGAAGCGATGCAGTCGACATATTGTTGGGCTTCTTACGCCTTTCAAATGTTTGACCGGGCCTGAATTAAAATTAAAAAATTTACTTGGGCCTAAATAGAGAATCATGTTCAGTAAGGACCCGAGTGCCCCTCATCTAGCTATGTTGGCGGATCCAATTCGAGTGCTGATGGCTAGAGATTGGAATATCGTTTTGAACCACACCTACCGGGAACGGGAAGATAATACTTGTTCGGGTTGGAAAGAAAGAAGGGCTCTCCAGATGCCGCTCGGACTTCATATTTTCCAGCATCCCCATCTGATTTGGGGCCGTTGCTCTTCGGCGATATCGTTGAGGCCTCCATATACCTCGCTTTTTCTTCGTATATTGGGCTTAGGCCCCGTTTTACTATCAAAAAGATTATTTGGGCCTAAAGAGGGAATTGTCCACCAATTACGGGTTAAGTGGGTCCAAGATAATGGGCTTTAAGATTTTCTGATGGTCGGGCTTAGCTTTTGGGTCCAATTGGCTAATGGATCTCAAAACTAATTACACAGAAATTCCAATTGATCCAGGAGAGATTTGGCCTTGGGAACTTCCTGGGGCTTAAGGAGATAAAGCCTCTTCTCGATCTTTTAACACTGTTGGATATTCTTTCATTAAGGGTTTGGAAGAGGGGAGGTTTATGAAAGGGTAAGGAGGGAAAAGTTTTGACGGGTTAAGAAGGGGTTTCAAAACCTTTCGTTTGGATTGAACTCATTAAGGTGTTTGGAGGGATTTGATAGGATTCTTTTTTGTTATTTTGGGTTTATTTTGGAATCGAGTTATCAAATTATTGTTTTTTTTTTTTGACAAAGAGGGGCACAAGATATCAAGCCCTTCTAAAACCTTCATAAAATTTTTCCAAACAAGATTATTGGAGGGCTTTATAACACCCCCTCCAAATCCCTCCCTTCCGAAAAATTCCAAATCTCAATTCAAACGTAAAGTAAAAGGGTTGCAAACTGAACACAGATATTAAACATAAACCTGGTAAAATGCTTTCGATGATTGCTAAGTCACCGAGCACTTCTTCACTAACCGATCAAGATACTAGTGATCCGTCATATTTACTAATGTTGTATTCTGACATGAGGCGTGATCTGGTACTCCGGTCAGCTCGAAACCAGACGAATCCGACCACAACTTCTTGGATGTCCAGCTAGTTACAAACTTTACAAATGTATAGGAAACACATGATCGCCATCTCAGCCTAAGCTACCATGGCGTACGAATTGCCGGACTAAGTCCCTCACGCTTTTAAGTCTCCGCCATGAATTCTACGAATTGCAAGCCACAGTTCATCTACCTGCGGAGCGCAAGAACAGTATTTTGCACTGAAGACAAAAGGAAATTATATCGCTTTTCAATAATTGGAGTCTTGCGTGAGCCTCTCATCACCGGTAGTGCCCACATATGGGCAAATGCATGCATGCTTAATTAATTAATTTGCCTACTCTTGCTGTGGCCCATAACTCCGATCGGCTGACAGATTGAAAACGCTTCATTATTTCACATGAAAAGAAAACACCTATAATTATCTCACCTTGAATATTTCTATCGAATTATCATACTCCATCTAGAGTCTTCTTTTGGCCGATCATAAACTCAATTAGCAAAGTCCGACATACTAATGGTTCCACGATAGAGCTCGATACGGATCTGTTTTTGTTCATCAATATTCCATCTCGATAGGATTTCTTGTTTGGAATACTTCACAAAATTTCACTACTTGATTTGTAGGTTGTATTCTCTTGAACAGTAAAGTTGGTTGGACAATATACAAAAAACAGTATGCTTCGATATGGAAAGATCGACGAGAGAAATACTTACCCTCATGTTCGCGTAAACTTACCCGAACATACGTCCATTCTTCCTTAATTCACTAAAAACAATATATACATGCTCAATCATGTCACACACTGATGTTACACGCACTGACTCCACGCCTCTCTCTCCACTTTTTTTCCTTTTTTTGCCAAGGAAGTTCACAGCTTTAGGTCAGCTAACTAAGTACGATATATTATTCATTGCAAATTGCAATGGGATTCGAATCAAATTGAAGGCAAATAGGGACCAATAATCCACGTCATAGAAACCTGTAAAGCGTAATCCGATTTCCATGATTATCCCGTTAATTTGCAACTTTTGCCTTTCCCCTTGCTTGAAGGAATCCCTTTCCTTGACTTTAGATGCCAATTTCCCACCCCGCGTTCACATCACTTTTTGGCTTCTAGGGAGTTACTTTGGGCTGCATTTTTCAAACCACTTGCCACCATAATAAACGCTTCCCATCGATGATGACCTCATGGAATCAATCATCAATCAATAGGGTAGAAAAGAAGGAAGGAAATGGACAAACGGATGGATGGCGGATGAGAAAAAATTACCATCATTCCATTCATTCCCCCGCGTTCGGCATAAGATACTCGGGACTGTTTGGATCTCGATCACCGTCAACATACAGAACTTACTCCGGGCCTCGTAGATATCTCGTGACGTGGTCCATCCTGGAATATCTACATGAGTGACGTCAGGCAATCAATCACTAGGTAAGAAAAGAAATGGACTCTAAAAGAATATCAGAGAGAAGAGCGTTCTAGAATAGGAGATGATATGTTCGACGATAGAAGATAGTCTTGGCATTTGAAAATGCAGTAAGCGATAACATAAAGGAGAGGATTCTGCGGGGGATTCTCCATAGACCAAAGGGTGGCTCTTTTTGATTGTTGCCCTTGAAAGGGCCATGAGCGTGTGATTCTTTGCTTCTTTCTCCATTGTATTTGGCAAGGTGTGGATTTGTCTTTTGCATGCTGGGAGAGAGAGAGAGAGAGAGAACGAATTGGAATAATTTCTCTAAATTTTTTTTTATTATAAGTGAAATTCATGGACAATAGAAATTTCGAATGAATAAAAAAATAATACGAATAATTTTATTAAATATCAAATTTAAAATTTTTTAATTATCAAGCGAGGACGCGTATAATGATTATCATTTCATTTTATGGGGTGGTGGTGGCTCCCATATTCCCTTATCTCCATGGCCTTGTCGAAGGGATAATATTGTCCAAATAAATTGCCTTTATCTTCTCTTTTGCTTTCTTTATCTTATTTTTATCAAAAGCGTCCACAGAAAATAAATTGGCATCATTAGGCTCTACTTCTAGTCCAATTGAGACATGTTGCCTGAAAGAATTCATCGTGTAAACTCTTTATCGTTCTTTCGACATGGAACACGAGTAATGGCCCGATGACACGACTTCTAGACTGAGGCGGATGGAACGTGGAAGGTGAACGTTGCAGCAATAAATGGATGCGGAAGATAAGGACTTGTTTTAGATCAAATTTCAACGGGAACCATTGTAGTAGTAGTTGAACTGGGGTGGTCCATGATTGGGTTTTCCTTCCAAGAAGTGGAGCTGAAAGTCTTCTTGTTGATCGAAACTCAGCTCGAATTAATTAATTTCGCCATAAAGAAAAGTCTCGTTCTGAAAAGTCTCGACCCGGATTACATTTATTGGGTGCACCTTCCCCCGTCCCTCGTGACCCGAATTACATTTATTGGGTGCACCTGAATTACATTTATTGGGTGCACCTTCCCCGTCCGATTCGACGGAGTGGACCCCTTACAAGATATAGAGACCCATCCGACCACGAACGGTAGCAATGATCCGTTCGCCTAAGGATTGGCAGGCGCTTTCAGGGTTAAATCATCATCATACCGCAACATTGCCATCTTCCTTGTTTTACCAGTCGATGATCAGAAGATCTAGAGGTCCCATTCGATTTGATAATTTAATTTTAAAATCATAATTTTAATTTTAACTCTACCAACTATACAATCAATTTATCTCTGAAATCAAACGCGAGTTTAACTCTGAAATCAATCAAACGCGAGTTTAACTCTGAAATCAAACGCGAGTTTGAGCTTTCGGTTAATAGTTAGATTAAGCATTAACAACGTCTGCGGATATATAAGATGTTAACTGTTCAATTTGTGAGTCTAATTTTGTAGCCCTTTCCGGTTAATTTATCGCAGAAATTTTGTTGAGCTGAAGATTCTTGTTTTTTGCTTTTTTTCCCCTTCTCTCCCTTGTTATGCCGTTTTTTATGGAAGAAGAAGAGCTGAATATGGACCGACTGATGCATGGAGCTGACATATATTACTGGGAAATAATTAACAAGGTAAATATAATTACATACAAACCTAACACAAAGATGAACGAGAAATTCTCCCATGGCCGAGCTGGAGTTAAAATTTACCAGCCCACCAACAATGGAGCAATTCCCTTAACAAGATTCATCTTCTTCTTCTTCTTCTTCTTCTACGTGTAACCCTAACAGGACTCTCTGCAACGATCAAAAATTCCATTGCAGAAGCCCCCCCTAGACACCAAAAAAGCTAAAAAGCTTACATAACAGCTAATGGACATGACTTCCCTAGAGTAGTGACACAGTCTAAAATGACGCAGAAAACATAAGCAATAAACAAAGCTCCATGTCGAAACTCAGATGGCTTCCCAATCAATCTCCACGGAAGGAAACTTCTCCAGCCCAAACGGATCATTCTCCTCCCACCCAGACTCCGGGAAATCCAAGAAGCTTATGATCGATTCAGGCGAAGACGACCCGTCTCTCGAGCCCTCGTCCGACGAGGCCGGCGAGGAGCTCGAGTTCTCGTTCTCGTTCTCCACCACTGAATTCCTCGAAAGCTCAGGACTGGCTTCAAACCCGACTTCCTCCTTCGGTATGACCGGAACAGGAGCCTTACTCTTAGGCTCGCCGCAGTGCCCCCTGGCTCTCCCCGGTTTTTGCGGGCTCGCGGCCAAGTTCTGGCAGATCGCGTTGAGCTTCGCATCCACAGAGGAGTGCAGGGGGTTGTAGTCGCCGAGCTGGGAGTCCTGGTGCTTGAGGTGAGGGAAATTGAGCCGGGCGAAATCTCCGCGGAGCTTGTAGGCGGCCTTGTCGTAGGCCAGAGCCGCCTCCTCGGCGGTGTCGAAGGTGCCGAGCCAGAGGCGGGTCCGGTTCTTGGGGAGTCTAATCTCGGCCACCCACTTGCCCCAGTGCCGCTGCCTCACTCCCCTGTACAGCTTGTTCGGCTTCGGGGGAGTTCCGGAATGTTTCATCGGAACAGCCCTCGGGCCGAGGAAGTTGACAGGGTGGTGGCTCCGGTGAGAAGCAGGGAAGGTGGGCTGCTGGAATTGGATCTGATTCAACTGAGACTGGATCTGTAAGATCTGAGCAGGGGTGAGGTTGTTCAACCCGATCGAGTTCGATCCCAAGCATTCGAGATCGGACAAGAGATCGGGCTGGGAGGGGATCATCGGGGAGTAAGAAGAGCAGGAAGGGTAGTTCTGGTAAACAAAAGAAGGGTAAGCAAAGGGAGAACAAGAAGGTAGAAACTGAGGAGGAGATGAAGAAGGAGATGGGGGAGAAGAAGAGGAGGAGGAGGAAGAGGGAGACTCCGAAGCACTCTTCATAAAAGGTTGGAGTGCTCGCATGAGTTCTTCACCGAAGGGATCTGACAAGACAGCTGCCGCCATGGATGTTCTTCGAAAGCTCCAAGAACAGACCTTCTATCAGACAGACAACAGACAAAAGATCTAAACTTTGAAAACCTTAAAATCACCTGTTGCTTATGAAAATCAAAGGAACAGGCAGTAGATCCAAAAGGGTATGATATAAAGACCCCTTAAATGTACAAAAGAGGAAAAAACCGATCTTCCAAGGAAAATCAAACCAAAGAGGGCATCAAAAATGGCCCCTCTATCAAACAGAAAACCAAAATAAAAAACAGAGGCTGGATCTCAATTCTGAACCACCTGGCTTTCAGAAGAAATCTAAATCTTCCGTTGTTTGCTTCCTATTTTTCTCCGACAAGAAAAACTATCAAACAAACCCCAGAAAACAGATCGAAAGACAGACGATTGACAGAACGGGATTCAGGGAAGCGGGGGATTACAGACGGGGGGGGGGGGAAGGAGGAGATGATGAAGATCAGGCGGCGGTTCGTCGTCTCAGCAACGAAGGCAATTTTTTTTCTTCTTTTTTTTTTGTCACTCTTTTTTGGGTGGTCTCACCTTTGTGTGTGTGTGTGACTCTCTTGAGGAGCTTCGTTTGCTTTTGTGGTCTTTATATAACCCCAAGCCACTTGTGTTGCCCGCTGTTTCGCATAAATTTCGGCGACAAATTCAAGGTCCTGTCTAGTCTTACTTCAATCTAGTACTTAATTATCCAGCCAAAAAAAAAATCTAGTCTAGTAGTTAATTAATATTTTGTATGATGATAAGTGTAACGTCTAAACTTTATGACTGTGATATGTATATACGATAAAGTATACGTCCAGGGTTTCGAAAACATCGAAATACCGTCTTGTATCTGCGTAACTAGATACCTAAGGTTGCAACCGAATTATGAGTTTTCTTG
This sequence comes from Punica granatum, assembly GCF_007655135.1. Classification (NCBI taxonomy): domain Eukaryota; kingdom Viridiplantae; phylum Streptophyta; class Magnoliopsida; order Myrtales; family Lythraceae; genus Punica; species Punica granatum. The sequence goes on from NC_045131.1 coordinate 5,298,054, forward strand.
TTTCCAAGATGTAAATTGACTTGCTCTACGGCATAATTATAGCATATGCAAGCCAGTATCATTCGTCATGAACTTAAATACAAAGAGATAATTATTAAGATACGTTGGTTCAAGAGATTTGACTCCTTTTTCTTAAGTAAAGTTTCTTATTGAAATCTTATGGACAGAAAAAACTCATAATTATGATAACTTTATTCCCCAATTGACCAATTCAAATGAAATCTAAACTAGTGGAGATACATTGAATTTATCAAATATCAAGTTGTATATAATAAATAAATAAATAAATAAATAAAAGACAGGTAATTGACCATTTCCACATGGATGCATACGGAGGGCTCGTACAAGCATCTTTCAATTTCCGCATACCTTCCGCCTGAATCTGCTAAAAGATAATTAATTATGGGTAATTATTATGTTTAGGGGTGAATTTGCAGATTTCTACCTGCTTAGGGAGTATCCATAATTAATTATGGGTAATTATGGTTAGGGGGTGTTAACCCAAAAAAAAAAAAGGTTAGGTTAGGAGTGAAGTTGCAGATTTTTAATGCAATTGGTTATTTTAATAATTGATGTACCCTTCCTCGTCAACCTCAAAAGAGGCCTCAAATCGATGGAGGGGTAACCAATGGGAGACCGACACGTAGAGGTTCATTGCATCTAGTGACTGCCAGGCGTCGGGCCAGATAGTCAATGAGCTTTGACGTGGCAGCACTCCATTTGTGAGTGCTTGTTTGACTTGTATTTAATTTCCCACGCCTGTCATCAGAATTTCAAAACTCTTTCATTTTTTCCCCTTATAAAAGGATGAGGTCGAGAGGATAAAGCTGTGACGTATATTATCGCATGTTGATGTAGAGATTGCAGGTTCAATATCTAATAGAATTATTTAGGACTATCGGTTTCGGGTATCCTTTTTTTTTCTCCATATCTGAATCTTATTCTGTAAGAGACATGTTTTAAGATTTTGAAACCGAACCCTACCATATTGAATCCTGAAATCGAAAACTATCCGGAACGTGTGTTATACCATAAATTCTGGATACTCGTGGAACCTATATATATATATTTTTTGTTTCGAGTACCTAATGCTTATTGGTTTATCTACAGAGCCAATAAATGTCGCTATAGCTATTACCTGTGGGTTGTGGCCAATCGGAAAAGCCTGATTCCTAACTAGAACTCCGTGGAGAGGTTAAGAGGGGAGCCCACGAGATCCTAACAATCGAGCATGGGGTCGAACAAGCCAAAGAGCCACTCGAAAGTGGAGGCCGTCATGTTGAAAGAGTTGATGTACGAGTCGAGGATCGGATTGGGGTCTGAGAAATCTCCGCCCCCCATGGGGAAGGCATGACTCCTAAGATCGGGTTTGTGCAACTAGGCACCCCTCTTTCTCTTCTTCGAGGCGAGCAAGATGGAGGCGGCGTCTTCATGGACATAGGCGAATTGGCGGATTACGGATAGGACGGTAGCGAAGAGGTTGCTGGTGGACTCGTCGGAGGTGAGGGAGAGAAGAGAAAAGGAAGGGAAGAGGACGAGGAGGGCCAGGAGCAGCTGAGAGATTAGTAACTTTACCTTTCCTTTTTTTTTTTAGTTAGTAACTATTAATAGGGTCCGAGTACAGGTTTTGATTTTGATTATGGGTACTCTATATGCAGGAACCGGAACCGATTTTCACCGGGTCTTTATTGTAATACTCGGACCCTACCATATTTTTAATACGAGCTACCCAGACCCTATCTTAACGGGTAGATTCCGACCGGTTTCGAGTATACCCGGTACCCGTGCACACCCATAATGACTCTTTATTAATTATTTAGAATTTTTTTTCATTATACTAGCCTTGAATCTCTTTTAGCGGCCCGCAACTCGATTATATTGGTCGAAATCCAATTGGGTTTCAATGAGAAGCTGAGAGTTCGCTAATGGAGCTCCCATAATATAGTTGCTTAGGGTGCGTTTGATTTCATAGTTAAAGTAACTTTAATTTTGATTTTAATTTTGATTGTGGAAAAGGACAAATGAGATGAGATTATAAATTTGACTTGGAAAACGTGTATTTTTGTTGTGTAGTGTGTTGAGTTGAAATCAAAATCATGATTCTAAAATCACACTAACAAATCAAACGCAGCATTAGCTTTTTATTGTAATAAATTCTAACGTCTCCTTTTTTTAGTCATTATTATAAAATAATTTTGAATAATAAATTCTCAGCATACTTTTATATCCATATATGTACATACTTTTTTATCTTTTCTTCCATTTAATAATAAATTTTCATATATAATTTTTTCTAATATATTATAACTAATTTTTTAACAATAACTTTTGCATATATTATATAAATATAATATCTACTTTTACCGCAATTATACTGGAATAAAGTGGAGTATAATTAGCAATAAAAGTGTTGGTTGAGTGGTAAGCAGCTCACCCCCGTAAGGAGGAGAACACAAGTTCGAACCCCGGGAAGAGCACTTGTTGGGAGAGAGAATAATCTTTAATGCTCGATCTCCCGACTGTATTAGTAAGATCTTATTAGGCGCTGCATATCAGAGTACACACCGAAAAAAAAGTGGAGTATAATTTCAATTTAACTACCAAATGAACCATAATTTTAATAATTAATAAAGATATACGAATAATTTCATTACGAAAATTAAATTTACAACTTCTTAATTAACTTCAAGGTTGGCATTCTTGCGATGCATCCTCTTTCTCAATTTAATACCCTTATTGGTCTCTTTCTTTTTAGGTGATGATTTTGTCCTTCACACTCGAAGACTATTGGAGCGTTTTGTTTTTGGTCATATCCCAACTAACATGCTTATCCCCTTGACAATTTCTTTTTTAAAGAAAATCTAATTAGAATTTTTTTAATATAGAAAAAGAAAAAGAAAAAACTAATATGTTAGATGGAAATCATGTGGTGGTGCTATCTTGTGTTCACATCATCCTGCAAAGCACGCCAATGCCTTAGGGGACCCACGCGATGTAGTATTATTGCGTCCAAGACAATTTATAGATATTTTATCTTTTTACGATAAGCATATTTTATTCACGTCGAAAGTTCTTTAAATTGGAAGAAACACGTCGAAAACACTAAAATCACTTTCTTTTAGTCGTACGTATCGCGACAGGGAATAAAGGAGAAGGGAAATTAATTAATGGTAAGAAACTCTAGCTAAGAGCTATTAGCCCTTTACGTCCAGGATTTTGAGAAAATATTGGGTGAATTGAATAATATTTAAGTATTAAAATTTGAAGTATTTATTTTATTAAGTGCTTCAAATGTAATTTTGTTGATTTCCCTATACTTTTATCTTTTTTTATTTATTTATAACGTACAAACTCGATATTTTTGTAGTTCATATTTTTTTTTATATTGTTGTTAAAAACAATAAACATTAACTAAGTCAATTGGAGAGGGAGGATTTGATGGTGGCTTTGTCGCTAGCTACCACCACCATCAAGGTGATTGCCGACGAGCACAGAAGTGCTCGTCGGTCTTACCTACACGGTGGTGGTTGGGCAAAGGCCAACACTGTTCATAACCTCCCTCTCTCTTTTCGATTTCCAAGAGAGAGAATGAGAATAAAATCGAAGCAGTTGTAGCTCCGTCGCGAGCCCCCTCCGCCACAGAGAATGTAGCACATATGCCATGACGACCTACTTCGTATGGTTTGGGGTCGGGGATGGATCCCCCAATCTCTGAATTTCCCATCTCTTTCTCTCTCTTCGATGATCGGTGGAGACCTGTGGCTGGGGCCCGGCAATGAATCCCCCACTGCTTTGATTTTTCCATCTCTCTTTTCGATTGGAAGAGAGAGGGAGGATTTTGGGCAGTGTTGGCCGTCTCTATTTCGGCCACCACCATCCAACCAAGGTTGCTCACGACCTCTATGCTCGCTGGCAAAGTCGTCTCTCCTTAATCTGCTGTGTCTGTCCCAAAATGAGACCAATTTGCAATTAAAAGTTAGGGGGGCACTGTTGTGGATTCTGAAAATTACCTAACTTGCTGTGCGACTATAGTATATAATAAGCATGTTTCAACTTATTTAACCACTGCATTTTTTTTAGGTAATAAGTTATGTCATTTTTTTTTTAAAAAAAGAAACTTAATAAGTTATGTCATCCACCGAAAAAAGTTATGTGAAATTTCTTTTTGTGCTAATCAAAAGTGCTTCATGCAATTAAATGTTGAAAAATAAAATTCAATGTTTAATTGGTATTATCAAACGCCAAATTAGCGTAGTTCGAATATTTATTCTAGTCTTGCATAGTAATGTTTGAAGATATAATAAAAGCCATCCATCATTCAAATGCGTTTAAAGGTTTATTTCGGCCGCACACCTTGGACCCCAGTGGCGATCATGCGTAGGCTAAACATTCCTTTCTAGACAATTCATCGTCCCCACCTTTAGCAATTCAACTCATATATCACGATCTTATCTTAGACTATCAGATTGGCATTATCGTTGCAGAAATAAATAAAAACCAAGTCAATGGCCAATTAAATAAATTATTAACCTAATCTTGTAAGCTAATTAGACCATTGTCTATTATGTTATAGTGGAGAATTGCGTGGAAGTGATGTTGCGGAGAAAATGAGGTTACAACTGAACAAGAAGAATCCAAAAGGCTCGAAAAAGTGGTTCGATGCAGCGGCATATATTCATCCATCATCCTTGATATGGAATCACGAGTTTTGGGTTCGATTCATATTAGTGTGACCTCATATTAGATTGGTCGATTTGCTTTGTAACCGGAAAAGAATTGAAATGTACATTATAGTCTTAGTACATTTAATTATTTAAAAAATATAAACTTTCTCTACATATTGAAACCACGAGAGTCCGACGATCTTCTTTTGATACTAATTATGGTGCCGGCGTGAATTAATTAAACCATAGTATTTATGCCTCCGATGTGAAAATAAGTGATTCCGCATCCAATTTTTGTCGATGGAAATTCCACGAGGCTTTGTTTCCCATTTCGGAACCTCTCCTTATATCCCAGAACATCAGTGCATTAAGCCAATAATGGAAGGGCACCATTATATACTCTCCGTGCCTATCTGCATAAATAATATTTTGAAAAATTAAAGTTGTTTTTGAGCCGGCAACCCGCTTAACAAATCAACCCATGGTCTTGGTTTTTTCTTTTAATGTCGATTTTAAATTTAAATTTAAATTTTTTTTTTCGATGCGCGCCGCATAATATACGAAAGTTTAATAAATCCTTAACTAATCTAAATTTGGACCGAATCAACTCAATAAAATTTTTCGCATTTATAAGATTTAAGTAAAAGAAATTTACTTAATAGACACAGAACAGATGTGACAGATCTACATAAATCAATCCGTATTTTTTTTGGTCCTAATTAAACGAGACGTGGGTGGTTTGGGAATGCGTAATCATGTGAGGAGCCGCGTGGATTACGAGGCAGAGGTTTCGTTTCGTCGACTACGGCGGATCCAAACAAACAAACAAACAAAAGAAAAAAAAAAAAGAGAGGAGAGAGACTGAGAAGCCAGATGCCAATCGTGCCATGCTCTCTAAAGCTCCCCGAAGGGACAATTTGGCCTCTTCACGCGCATTTCCTTTTCTATTGACCGATTGACTCGACCATTTGAATCGAAAGCCCGATGTATGCGTCGGCAGCAGCTCGGCTCTCCGGGATTTACTAGTCGATCAATAGATCAGAATTCACGTGAAATTCACGTTTCTTCGCTCGAAGGAATTACCTCGAACCCATTGTAGTCCGATCATGTCTTGTTGTAGAGGAGCGGGTATGGAGTTAACCGAGGTTAGCTGAGGCGAGGGAGAGAAAGACGTGTGATGTGATAAAGTGGGAAGTGGGCAATGCGTAGAAGGAGAGGTTGCGTAAGATCTAAGTCAAGGGATCTAATTGGATTCATTGACTTCCAACGAGTCGCTAGCTAGCTCCATCTTTTTTTTTTTTTTTTTATATTAAGTAAAGGAGTCGGAGGGAGGACTGGTGTAGCAATCACCTACTGGCATAACTGTATAGGCTCAATGAAGTTTTAGAAGAACACCGCACGTTATAGCTAGCCCTATTTCATGTACAAAATCAGTGTGAGCCTCACCTTTTGATCTCATCTTCTCCTGGTCCTCTGACTCCTTCCAAACGAAGTCACCATCATCTAGTATTTCGGCGAATCTGGCCTTTTACACCGGACGAAAAGTAATCATCTCAGTTTACGAAATAAGCTCTCCTTTAATTTGATCGTATTATCCAGCAAGAGACATGGACTTCAGCATCCGTCGGTCAATTCGATTCAAGTGCGGTAGGTGCCATTAGACTTGACGCATGTTACTTTAGGTTTGGGTCGTCTTCTACGCCTAGTTAGAAAACGAAAGTAGCTCGGACAATAGCTATGAGGAGGTCACCCAAGAAAGAAGGAAAGAATAAGCCTAGTCCGAACAAGCTTAAGGCAAATCGGCTGATCGCAACATGAGACGGTTCGAATGATGCTCATCGCTTTTCACGTGTTCGCGACCCGAAAGATAGGAAAAGGAGCGAACGATAGTAGGGAGAATAATAAGAAAAAATGACTCAGAGCGGGACCCACTTCTGACCGTGTGTAATTTTTCATATCGATCAATTTTTCACGCTTGTTTTTCGAGAAAATCATTTCATTTTTCTTTCGGTCTGCCTCTCTGATTTTACTACTTTGTATAGTTTCAAAGTGCCACTTCTTTCACCTTATTTCAGTCGAATCTCCTTGTATATATATGTATATATAGGCATATGGTGGGAGGAACGGTTTATGGGCACAAAGTTCTGTACAGTCGTCTGAAGTTAAAATCAAAGTGGGCCTTGGCCCACTCATGTAACCCACTGAGAAGAGCCCTCTAAGAGGCCTGAGATGCCTTTTTCTCGAGGCCCATAACTGTTCCCTCAAACTCTCCACCAGGCCCAAAAGGCCCAACACCCCTTTCAAAGTGCTGGAAGCGCGACAGAGATAGCTCGAAAACATCTGTGAATGGCATGAATAACTAATGAACAACAGAAAGTATTCTGAAAACGAAGAGACTTTCGGTATTCAAATTTTACGTACTAAGAATATATCGGTATTTAAAAATTCAAAAATACAAGTTATTAAACGAACTTAAATCATTCGATGACGAGGATGAAGCAACATTTGGTCTATAATTACTCCTATAAATTATTTTAAGATAGTAACTAGGCGCGTAAAGACACACAACAAAATTGGTTTACCAATAAATCTTTTCACGTTCCTACACAAACAAAGGCATTCCAAGACCCAATTCCTCGCGACGCTTCAAGCTTCTGCTTTATGCAAAATTTGCATGTGAATGCACAGCACATGTACAGTCCAAAACCTTTTCCCCCCATCAAATTCACTTTTGGACCAATCTCTTGAGCATGTGCTTTTGATTTTGCTATTAGCTAGTCTTCAGTCTAGCTAGAGGTCCTACATGGGACTAGAAATGTAGCAAGAAGCCATGCAGTAAAACTTGCCATAGTCTACAAAATTCGTGCGATTGGCTAAATTGTGAAAGACATTACTCTCGTAATTTCGGAAAATCGAGTATTAAAGGTTATTTTTATATTTTTTAGAGCTCGAACTTGTATTTTCCTCCTTACGGGATTAGAGCCGGTTATCACTAAACAAAATACTTTTATGATAGCCATGCAGTAAAACTTAAATTATTGGCCCCAGCTTTAATAAAATTTTTCCTCGAAAGGGTATGGGAACATTCTTTAGGTCAAAGAACTGCCATGTTGCCTGCTTTTATTCTGTCACACACTACCAAGTTATGTATTTAAGAACAAAAATCTCCATACATCCCACATAAGCATTAACTCGTTCTATGTTCCTTTTCGATTATTCAAGAATATCCTTCCGAGTTCCTAACTGAACAGTCTTCTATATGGAGGAGACATCAGAATATTCAAAAGTCACCCGGCCAGCTATGGATCAATTGATTCGGAGAAACATCGGTGAAACTCGTAAGTCCAGCAGTTACGATAGCGAGAGCAGAGGCTTAAGTAGGGCTTCTATTAACGTTCTTTAGATGAATGGAGGAATTTCGAGAGAGTTGATTTAAGTGGAGAGTGATTCGTCCGAGTTCCTTTATTCATGTTCAGGCTATCTTTAGCTAATACGAAAGGGGCCATTTTATTTTTTTTTGATTCAAGAAGAAAAAAGTTTCGAGTTAGCATGGAAGATCCTAACAACAACTCTTTCCATCCAAATAAAGGATTGATGCTAGTAAATGCAAGTTTCGAGTTAGCATGGTGTACAATTTTGCCGATTGCTAGGAAAAGAAAAGCATGCCAAAAACAAAATTGCAAATTCAAGATAAAACAATTTTTTCTTCCTTCCATATTTTCCGTTAAAAAGAACTTTGTAATCAAAATCTTTCTTACAAAGCTGACTTTCAAGGACCATTTTTCCATATATGCTAATCACTTCTTGTAAAGACATTTGAAAATAAAGGAACTACTTAGATCATCCAAATTGTAAATTTTAGTAATCAAATAATCCACTATGATACATTAGATACAAGCACTTAATTGAAATTTTAATAAAGAGCGGTTGTTTCAGGTTTCGGTATCGAAAACATGAATTTATCTGAGCTAATATGATTTGTAACTATAAAGGGGCTCTTTTTATTAATTTTAATTTTTTTTATGACAAATTAAGCATGAATAGATGGATTAAATCTTTCAAGATTAAAATAGGTGATCAAAATCAGGGCAAGAAAAACCTATCAACAGCTCCACCAAAATTCCATCGAAGTCAATTTCTTTCTTTTGAAAGCGAAAGAAAGTGCACATCTCAATTTATTCTACTTATATTTTTTTTTCTCTATTTTACTCGTCTCCTCTTACTTTTTTTTTTTTTTGCTTTTTCTCCGCACGAGAAAAAGCAAAAGGACAAAAAGGCAGCAGTTTTCCCAAAAACCGGATTTTAAGGAGCCGTTAGAGACCGTCCCTCTCCCTCCGGCTCCTATCCTAGGGAAAATCGTGAGGGGTATTTGTGTCATTTAATACACCATCTCCTCAGTCAAAACAGGCATTCCCCTCACAGTCCCCCCCGTCTGACATATTTTTCTCCCTCTCGCGGTCACACCCCTGTTGTCAGGTTTCTTGGATTTGTTGGATTTTTCATTTTTCCCTCGATTTTGTTGTCGATTGTTCCCTATTTTGGTTTTTAATTTTTTTTTAACCTCAATTCAATTCAATTCAACTCAACTATACTTATATTCAATTATAATTATCTTCAATTTAACAACACAATTATTACTTTTTCATTTTTCTTCAATTTTTTTACTAGTTCAATTCAATTTTTAATACAAAATTCTCTAAATTATTCATTACCCTCTTCACAATTCAACAATACCATCATTCCTTTTTCTCAACTATTCATTACTTTTTCACATTTTTTCTCATAATTCAACGACACAATCATTACAAACCAATTAAAATCAAAACTCAACTCAGATCAACTCAAATACCGAACACAACATAATATGGTCCCGTCTTGTAATCATATACCCATAGAAAGATACTCAAAGTAGATTGTGAACCCATCAACTTATATTTGATCATCACAATTTTATTATTATTATTACCGCATTTTGGCCAACGTGCTTCCGTTGCACGTGTACCACTTCTTAAGTTCAATCGGGTTCTATCTCAATCTTTTCAATGAGATCACGACATTCTATTGGTCTATTGACTATAAATTCTCACATCAACTTGACCTTTCATGCCAGATGCTTTTAATGATGTTTGGACTCCTATATTACGCGATTCTAGATTTTTTGGCAAAGAAACGAGGAAAGCGAAGAATATCTTTGCACTCGGCTACTCAGTTAAATCGACGTTCGAACGGAATTAGTGTGAAGGGACTAGCACGAAGTATTACTGATCTGATTAGAAGAAAAAAAAAATTATACATCCTCAATTTTCTATTTTCCCTCTCCTTTCTCTGCTGTGCTCTGTTCTGTTCTGTGCTTTGGCTTTTACTGAATCAGCTGGGAATGAATGCACAAATCATACACACAAAACGAGGCCTCTTTCTTTCTCAGTAATGCATTCACTGTTAGCAGATTCCAATTTCTCTCTCTCTCTCTCTCTCTCTCTCTCTCTCTCTGTTTTTCTTCTTCCCCACAGTTCTTCCTTTTTCTACTCACATTAACCTATTCCCTCCTCCTCTCGCTCGCTCCCTCCCTCCCTTTTTTCATCATTTCAGAGAGTTCGGTTTGCCTTCGTTCGTTGTCTCTGCCAGGACTCTGACGCCAGTCCCACAGAGGGAAAGAGACGGAGAGTGAGAGGGATGACTCCCCAGAAAGGAAGGAACTTTTAAAAGACTTTGAGAAGCTCAAGCTCATGCATTGAATGAACAGCTCCCAATCTTGTTCAGGTTTCCGTTAATGGGGGGTCCGGTCTTTATGGCTCCCCCAACCACTCCCCTCGCTTAATTCCTCCTCTGTCTTTAGGTTGCTCCTCTCTTCTGCAATGTCAAAGTAGAGATTTTTGAACACGAGAACGTACTTGGCCTCCATTGTTGTTGTCTGTCCTGTTTCTCTGCTTTTAGTGCTTTCCTTGGGTTGGAATTTCTGGTACATTGAGGGGATTTCTCAGTTGGGTCTGAGGTGGTTTGGAGACTTTCTTGGACAATGCCCTTTGCCTCCCTCTGTCTTTGTCTCCTCGTACTGTGGTTTTCGGTTTCTACAAGAATGTGGCTTTAGTTGCTTGAGTTGAAGTTCAGATTTTGGGTTCTTCGAGCTCGCTCGGAAGTGGGTGAAAATCAAGTCTTGATCTTGGGAAGGTTTGTGCGGGAATGTGGTTTAGTTTCTTGAATTGAAGTTCGGAATTTGGGGCATGGGTTCTGCAAACTCCAAGGTGGACAGTCACCAAGCTCTCAGCCTGTGCAAGGCCAGAAGGAAGTTCATCAAGCAAGCCATCGAATCTCGATACTTGCTTGCAGCCGCCCACTTATCACACACTCAGTCCCTCCGGAATATCGGGATAGCTCTCCGGAGGTATGCTGAAGCCGAGATTCTGATTGAGTCATCCCTCTCAACCTCGGCCACGGAGCTTGAGAAGACACCCTCACATTCCTCTTACCCGTCACCTTCCCCATCCCACATCCATTATGTTTCCGATTCTCCCTCTCCCTCTCCCTCTCCCCCCCCAATGGCTAGGCTCAGTTATATGAAGTCCCGGCATTCTGATCCTGTTACGGTTAGTCTGAATCCCGTGATTGGGACTAGCAGGTTTGTTGATGATGAGAATGCAGCTTTCTCCGTTCTGCCCCCACCTCCTCCTCCACCCCCGCACGAGTCGGGAGCTTCTTGGGACTTCTTTGACACGACAGATGAGAGTGAGAGCTTCAGGTTTATAGGACCTGGAGGGGCAGATGTGGAATTCGATGACTTGAGGGGATGGTCCCACTTTAAGGGAGGGAGCAGTGACTGCTTAAAATTCAACTCGAACGATCAACTCAATAATGGAGTCTCAAGAGACCCTGGTAGCAATAATGGTCGTCTTCTTGCAATAGAGGACACTAATGTCGTGGCTAATGGATCGAATACCAAATGTAAGGATTCGAAAAAGGAGAAGCCGTCCATCGAGAAAGAAGTGTGTGCAGAGAGGGAAGATCCTTCAGAATTTATTACGCACAGAGCCAAGGATTTCCTCTCAAGCATAAAGGACGTTGAGCATAAGTTCTTTCGGGCATCGGAGTCTGGGAGGGAGCTGTCAAGGATGCTCGAGGCTAATAAGATGAGGCTTGGATTCTCCGAGACAAAAGGTATATATTTTGTTAAGGTTCCTGCAGCAATAAATTGGTTTAAGACATTGTCAAGACCTCATCGTTAGTTTTGATAGTTTTGCAATTTTATGACGGTTATGCAACTCTAATTCATGTAGGCGAGTCATCTTCCTCAGCAATTAAGGCAGCTTATCAACTCGTTTGTTGCCCCTGGAAGCAGGGGACTGTTTCTCATGGTAAAGCTCGAAACGACTGTAATTTGATATTTATGAGGTTCATTTGGTTTTAGAATTAGCTCGTAAATATAGTGGAGAACAATCTTTCCCATCTTCTAATTCCTGAGAAATCTCATTTCTTATATGGAACATTTATTTCAGAACCAGGGCAGCAGGGAATGAAGATGATAATTTGGAAACGATCAACATCCTCGACTTCGTCTTCCTCGAGGAATCCTCTTGCAGGGGCTGCAAAGGATGATGTCAGTGATAGTGGGAGTGATTTTGTCGAGGAATTCTGCATGATCTCAGGAAGCCACTCATCCACTCTGGATAGACTCTATGCATGGGAGAGGAAGCTCTATGATGAAGTAAAGGTACCGCTTGTTAAATCCGGACTTCTTTATTTTGCCTGATAAATGTGATGCTGCAATACTAAGGTACATTGTTTGTCTTCTTTTCCTGCTTTCATTAGGCAAGCGAATCCATTAGAAAGGTTTATGATCGAAAATGCGACCAACTTAGGCACCAGTTCGCGAAGGGTTGCAGCAGTCAAGTGATAGACAAGACGCGTGCTGTCGTGAAGGATCTCCATTCGCAGATAATAGTTGCGCTACATTCAGTTGATTCAATCTCGAAACGAATTGAGAAGATGAGGGATGAGGAGTTGCAGCCCCAGCTTGTGGAACTGGTTCAGGGGTGAGGCCCACGTAATCTTGCCCTGTCATTAATTTTCAAGGACATGTAGTGAAAATTTGATAATTCTATATCAAGGTCATTCCTAGGTTTTAACTATAAATATCATGTCTCATTCATTTAAATGGGATAATACATTATTCTCAGCATTTACGATTTTGCTGCATCTACTAGTGGATTAATATTCTGGTATCAGTCATCAGCTTTTAGAGCATCAAACATTATTGATAAAATTTTCAATCTTTGCGGAGGATTGAGCTAACGAATAGTTTTGAAGTGTTTGCAGATTCATAAGAATGTGGAAAGCCATGCTTGAATGCCACCACGCTCAATATATTACGATCTCATTAGCTTACCACTCCCGAGCCCCAACAGGTACCACTCCCCGAGGGGGAGAGGGCCGGGGACAGGTAATGACCCAGCTCCGGCATGAGATTGAATGTTTTGGGTCAAGCTTCAGCAACTGGGTGAATAGCCTCAGTTCTTATATCGAAGCCTTAAATGGGTGGCTCCAGAACTGCATCTTGCTCCCGCCTGAGCCCGGGCGTGCCAGAAACAGAAGGCCATGGTCTCCGCGCAGGGCCCTGGCCCCACCGATATTTGTCCTATGCCGTGACTGGCTTGCTGGACTCCGGACCCTGTCGGGTGGGGACGAGCTCAATGATGCACTCAGGGGATTCCTATCAGATATTCACGATCTAATGGAGGAGGATGTTAATGTTAGTAGTGGACAGAGGGAGGGTGATCATGGCGCAAATGGAAACCCAGAGGTTAGCAAGGAAGACGAGAGGAATGGATTAGCTCCGTCGAACTTGAGTTGCGTGCACTCCAGTCTGAGCAAGGTTCTTGATCGTATGACCAAATTCTCAGAGGCCTCCCTGAAGATGTACGAGGACGTCAGGCAGAAAAGCAGTGCAGCCACAACAGCCTACTCGAACTGCAAGCCTGCTCGATTGAAGACCGTGTGACTGCGATTATATATATATATATATATATATATGATGCATTTCTATGTATTCCTAACCAATCCCTTTGTTAGCGATGGTGATAGATTGCTTCTTTTTTGTAAATTTTCAAGGCTTGCACAGGGGGCTTTGGTCGGGAAGTAAATTGATGAATATATTTTGCATACGCTTTTAGAACTGAAGCTATTATAATTATGGTTTTGCCACCTTCTCCTGTTCTTTGGGTCAAAACTTCTCAGCACTTCCCAATCCTCAGCAACTTAGAGTTGCTTGACATAAAAGGAGTGGAGGATATGTGTTGCAAGTACGAAATTAGTTTTCTAGCTCATGCCACGTGGCATGAATCTAATGGACCAGCATTGAATCAGTACATTCAGGATCACTGGATAAAGGTCAAGGACTTATTTATAATGATCAATAAGTTCATGACTCAAATTCCCCATGTCATCCAACTTAGAACGATGATACGTCGTGTTTTGGAATATGGATTGAATAATATGCTCGGTCGAATCACGCACGAGTGAAAGCTGATCAAATGGCACATTCGGCCGAATCATTCCGAGTAGGAGAAGAACGGTTTTGCGAGAATTCCCCGAGGAAAGAATCGAAGACATGACCCTCAAGGATAAGATCACGTGGAAAATGTGCATAGAAGACACGACCCAGAAGGTTATTAACAGATTTGCTTGAAGTGGGGGCACACAAAGACTTCCCTTAATTAGAAAGGAAGTTCTCTTCAGCCATTTTGCCCACAATCTCCACCTCAGAGCAACTAGCATAACAATTAGAGGAGCTAGGAGGCCTAAAAATACCAGCTGATCTCTTGGGACAACAACAACAACCCAACACACAACTATCGACGTGTTACAGTTTAGCTTAGTTCGGGAGCATCCTCCCTCTTATCTTATGAGCATGGTAATTTAGATAATCGAACTTGTAGCGGCATGGCTTATCCAACAACGATTCATGTTCAAAGTCTGTGGTGGTAGGAGTATTCCTCAACGACATGGTCACGACTTCATCAGTCATTGTTTGGGAAGGTTGTCACCATCCCACGACATTTGCTTCCGAGCATCTCAACGTGGTTACAATTCTTCCAAATCATTGAACTTGGGCAAACTTGAGTCAAGGTTTTTCAGAGCCTAAACTAACTTTGTCGATGAAAAGCAGAGTAGGCGATTATCTGTAACTTTGTTTCGAGTTTGTTGTCTTTTAATATTCCAATTGTAATTCCCATATTGTTATTAAAGATCGTAATTCATTTTCATTCGCTTTACAATTGCGTGTTCCTCTCTATTGTCACAAAGTCCTTATACGCAAGGCATTACTTAAAAGTAGGGTTTAGATTGGAAAGAAGTTTTCTAGAAAACTGAAAAATGGAAATTGCTTTTTTCTACTTTGTCAAAATCCGCAAACAATATGGGAATATGATGCAATCTCTATGTGGAATCGCATCCAGTAATTCCATTCTTTTTGGCATAACGATACTCCCGCTTATCGGGGATCCTTTGCTTGCATAACCAGTGATGGCAAACTATTTTAGGTTCGCTAGCATGTAGGAATTTGGGCTAACGACATTATTATAACTGGATTGAGATGGTGAAAAGTAGCACGACTTTGGTAAATTCAACAATAAAATGCTACTTGGAAGTATTTTTTAGGATCAACCTTGTTTTAGATTAGGTAAATTTCACAAGCATCTCATATAATTTTGTTATAAGACACTGGCACCTCCTACTTTTAAAATAGGATAGTGAGTCAGTGACATTTTCCTACGAAGCTAATACCCTTTATAAGTTTGTAAAATGGATACTAAGTTCCCCTCATATAAAGCGTATGATGTCATTTATTAAAACTTTACAAGAGTGTTGGTGTTTATTAAAAACTTATATAAGGGACGTCACATCCTTAAACAGGGGATGCCACTTATCCTGTTTATTAAGTAGGGAGTGTCTGTGTCTTATAACGAAATCATAGATGGTATTAGTTTTTTATCCTATACGTTACATGGGTTCATTTTCATATATTCATATATTATTTTTTATTGTAATTATTTACATTTTGTCACAAAAATTTTCTGATTAAAAATAATAAAAAATTTTAGTTATTAATTATAATTTTAAATATTATCTTAACATTTTTCATTAAAAATAAGAGTCAGTCAATTATTCTTTGGGCAGATAGCAAGTTAATTATTATAACAATATTTTGAAACTATTTATTTCAATTGATATGCATCATCTTATTTTTGTTAGTTATCAATATAGATTGACATATATTAAGTTTAGTAATAGAATAAAACTTCATTTCGGTCGTCTTTTAAAACGATATTTATGAGATTCTTACTTCTAAAATTTTATTTTATTTATGAGTTTAAGCTTTTAGCGCTATATCATAATAATTTTCATTTATAAAACCATAACATTTTTTGAAAATTATATTTTATTTATGAGTTTAAAACATTTCTATATCATTTTTAAAAATAAAAATGCTAAATTTTGGAAAATATATTGGTATCTTAACACAATAAAATATTTTTAATAATTAATTTTAAGTTTCATATGATAATTAAATAATAAAATTAAAATTTTGCATGGTTCAATGCATATTTTGTAGCAAATAGTCCTAATTAGTAAGCATTATATTATATATTTATTTAGTAGTAAATATATTAGAGAAATTTGTTGTAGATAACATCCTTATGATATATATTTACTTCATTACCAATTTTTCAAAAATGAAATTTTTGTGACATCCTTGCTCAATTTTTATATTATAATAAGTTCATAAGTAATAATAACAATTTTAATTTTACAATAGAAATTATGTTAACATCCAAATAAATGAAGGAAATTCACATGATATAATCAACTCTCTTAAATTTTTCTTAAAAATTTTGTTCACTAATGAGAGATCATTTACTAATATAGGAGTCAATTTTAGTTATGTGACCATAAATTCGTGGAATTAGTGATTTATTTTTTTGGAAAATATTTATGAAAAAATAATTATTTATATATATTTTTAAAAATAAAATGGTTCTCAAGAATCATGAAAATATCAAAAAATAGTTTAAATTTCACACAATGATCCTTGAAAAATAACCTTAGATGAAGTTGGATTATTAGCTTATTCAGTATTTCTTTTATGTTTCTATTACAAATTTGATTTATACATTTTTATACTCAATTTCATATATTTTAATCTCTTTGAAATGCGAGTAGTTTATGTTTTAGTCCTATATATGATCAATTAATTGTTTTTCAATATAGGCAATTATATAATAATATCCAATTAAATATTTCATTATTATGTAATTATAAGTTGATCATTTTAACCCTACTAATTATAATCATATTTAATGCAAAGTGGAGTCAATTTTATTATAGTGGAATTTACCCTTTAGATATGTTTGGCATATAGTTCACTGCTCTAGTACCCACATGGGATCTGGTCGATGGCACACATAAAAATCCGTAACCTACACGTCAGAATATCCGGAAGAGGAACCTTCCTATCTGTTGGAGAAACTTACTATTTTAGCATTATCGATGGGGGAGAAACTTTTCAGTTTATCTTCCTGGGCATGAATTTTCGCGTGGTTTCTGGCATGGTTCCTTAACCAGGTGATCAATCAAATGAACCGTCCAGCAAAGGACGTCATACTGACGAAGACGATGGTGCAAGCTATTATTAACAGTTCTAGCTAATTAATACGGAGAAAGGTCGGTTTGAATGCTTGAAAATAATCACCAATATTTGCTCTAAAGTTAACGATTACGTCATATCCGTTCATATGTGGGTTGTAAATATCATGCGCAAAATATATCAGAATTATGCTCCATCAAAATAACGTCAATGTACTAATTAATAAGAAGCTGACTCGAATAGAAAGGACGAAGCTTACTCTTCTCGAAATCGTAGGTTCCAATCTTATTGCAAGGCATCTAGATAGCTTGGTTTGATCTCTCCAAGTTTTGGAACACATCTCTAGTTGTGTCCAATGTATATAAGTAATATATACAACCAGACGACGTGCCCGCGCTACGCGCGGACAGTAAAAAGATGAAGTTTATTTGGAAAATGCATAAAATATGTTATAAGGGTAATTGCAACGTATGAAACAGTTCTAAACAATGGCACGCAATACGGGGATTAAAGTATCCAATGTTGCAAATTGTATGTAACTTATTACGAATCGGATAGAACCTGTATAGTAAATTGTTTCCACTTCATATCATATGTAAAGAGAGGCGGGACATGTATAGTTAGTTGGGTAGCTAATAAGGGTCAAAAGTACACATTATATATCTATACTATTATATAAGGCTGCTTTCAATCTTTTGTATGTAATAGAAAATTACGTATATGCCTCTGATTGATGTTGCTCAGTAAAATTTAACGCGATCCCAATCTTTGATAAAGAGAAGACAAATCAACAGGTGTTACGTTTGCTTAGAGTAATTGACATCAATAATATATATATATATATATATATATATATATGTTTGTATTTCATACTACAATATTAATTTCCTGTAAATGTATTTTCGTTACCGGTCCTCGGATGCTTCGGATCTTAGTCTCATTAGTCAAAGAAGTTGTTCTTGATGAAAAGATGGCATTGGCAACAACGTTGCAGTTGCTCTTAATCGCACAGCGTAGTCCAATTTGACCCGTTTGTTTTAGGGTTAAAATCACAAAAATTTTAACTTTAACTTTAACTCAACCCACTACACAACAAAAATACACATTTTCCAAGTTTTGACTTTAACTTTAATTCAACACACTACACAACATTTGTCATTTTCCACAATTAAAATCAAAGTTATTTTAACTTTGAAACCAAACGCACCGCAGTGTCTGTCGATGTTATTCCTATATAGCAAATGCGGTTTATTGTTTAATTATCGTATGCAGTGAATAAGAAGTTCATATTTTTTCGAAGAAAGAAGAAATTGGTTTCAAAGGGCCACTCGAAGTTGAATCCGTGTGATTTGAATACCAGCAATCAGATTTTACAGTGACGATCTACCCGACAGTTTTCGCACAAATGCAAATTTACATTGCATGCGATGCGACAATCTCCAGCCAACAACAAACCATTCTAGTGTGGAGAAAGTTCAGTGACCACGCTGAGAATATAAAGAACACGGAAAACAAAAGGTCAGCTTGAAGGAGTTGCCTAGCGCAGTGAGAGATGACCGAGTTGGCGAGCAGTGATCAGAGGAAAGGGAGGGGCCTAGGGGAATCGGGTTGTCGTTTTGGATGGACGGCCTCCTGCGCTGGAAGAGGGCTTTGAGTGAGTTTTGAAATTGTTGCGTCCTCATGAAAGTCTCGAAGAGATTCCCAACCTCGTTGTGGCCGTTGCCGCCACTGTCATTCCCGCTGCAGTCGGTGCTGTTGCCTGTGCCGGTGCCGTTGCCGTTGCCATTGGCATTATTGGTGTTTTCGGTGCTAGCTTCCTCCACATCCAGGGCCGCCTCGGGCATCGTTCCCCTCTCTCAGCGAGCTTCCACGGAGAGCAGCACTGATTCGTCTTCTCTCTCTTCGACGGAGAGTTCCTCCGGTCTCTTGTCACTGTGGTTCGTCTTCTCCGTGCCAAGCGAAATTCGATTTTGCATTTGTAGGTAATCTAATCAATCCTGTTGCTTCTACGGATGTATAACAGTTATTATCTTTCCGGAAGAGTGGTGGTGGTAGGGTGGAGATGTCGTGGCAGTTAAAAGAATCCATTTGAAAGCTAATACAGAAAAAAAAGATACCATAAGGAAGGTAAAATCGAAAATAAAAAAGTGACACCACCCATTTTTGGCTTTATATAATAGTAGAAATAATTCAAAACCACGTGCTATCTCGCAGATGAAAGGGACACAATCTTTTGCTTTCTCGAAAACCACTAAATTACTTTAGATTTCAAGCAGTTTTGTTGGGGAACATGGGAATAAAACCGATCGCAGGCAAAGGCAAGGGATAGGTGTCTCGCATGCATGCAAATGAAATTTAATATGGACGCGGCTAATGTGTCCTACATCAGTCATGCCCTCATTTTCATCACCTTCCCCCCCTGAATTCCTCTCTTCCCAATGTCATCATATACATAAATATGTTATGTATTTTTTATTTGTTATACCTATCTATATAGGAAAATGCCTCGATCGGTTCGCGCACTGCCCTACACCCTTGAACTATTTTCCTTGGCTTGCAGATCCAAAGGTGGAGAGACAAGGAGGATGGTCGTGGGTCATCAGGACCATGTATAGAAAAACCCTATCCAAAGACTAGAGACTATATATAGAGGTCGTGCCCCGAGTTTTGACCCTGATATTCCATCTGCCAAAGGACGTTTAGAATATCATCAGTAAGCCCTAAAAACTCTAGCTAGTCCTGTATATATATGTATACACAGTATTAACCGTAACGAATGGTCGCCGATATACTCGTTTTCCTTGCCATCTTGATCTCTTTCTCTGAGGTATATAGACTCAGTATATATCACTATTTCATTCAAGTGGCAGGAATAGACATGGTGGAGATCGACCAACATGTGCTTGAGCCGGCATCGAGTCCGAGCACGGGATTGGAAGAAGAATTGGATGATGACGACATCGAGGAGATCAGTATCGATGATCTCAAGCGACGGATGTGGAAGGACCGGATGCGGATGCAGAAGTTCAAGGAGAAGCAGAATGAGGAACCAGAGTACGAGGCTTCGAGTACTAAAAAGGTGGCATCACAGAGGAAGAAGATGGCTCGGGCCCAAGATTCGATCCTTAAGTATATGGTCAAGATCATGGAAGTTTGTAATGGACAAGGATTTGTCTATGGTACCGATCATATTCTCCATTCTCTAATGCTTGCCGATTCAATAAAAATCTAACTGGTTAAGCCTTTGAGGGGAAGAAAGATCGAAGTACAACCTTATATACATGCGCGTCTTCTTAAAATTATTTTAATTATTTTATCTTCTCTAATCAGTCGATGGACTGATTTCTTATTGTTAGGTATCGTGCCCGAAAAAGGGAAGCCCGTGACCGGCTCTTCTGATAGTCTGCGGCAGTGGTGGAAGGAGACGGTGCAGTTCAACCAGAATGCGCCTAAGGCCATCGCACAGTACATGCCAGTCGTCGAAGCAGCCGATGAGTCGGTCAAGCCTGGCACGACCCTAATGCACCTCCTCCATGACCTACAAGACACAACCTTGGGCTCACTCCTCTCTGCCCTGATCCAACACTGTGTCCCTCCCCAGAGGAAGTTCCCCCTAGACATGGGTGTGCCACCGCCGTGGTGGCCCAGCGGCAGTGAGGTCTGGTGGGGCCAGCAGGGCAGGGCACAAGAACTGGGCCCACCTCCTTACAGGAAGCCCCATGACCTGAAGAAAGCTTGGAAGATCAGTGTTTTGGCAGCTGTCATAAAGCACATGTCACCTGATTTGGGCAGAATGAGGAGGCTGGTCAAACAGTCCAAGTGCTTGCAAGACAAGATGACCGCGAAAGAAAGTGTGACATGGTCTAAGGTGGTCGACCAAGAAGAGCTATTCTTTCAAAGACCTGAGAAGTACCTCAAGACCTCATCCGATGAAGAAGAAAATGAAAAGAAGAGGAGCGATGCGTTCCGACGCAATGAGAAGAGGAAGTGCGGGTTTAGTTTCCGGGAGGAGAGCAACCTGGAAAGGATGTCGTACCCGTGCCACAACTATGAGTGTCCACGGAGTGAGCCGAGCGCCGTGTTCTTCGATAAGAACTTGAGAACCAATCACGAGATTCTCTGTATCTACCGTGATACGCCTTCCGGTAAAGGTCCTGAGGTGTATGGTAAAGGGCCGCGCAACACCGAGGTTATGGTGGGCAGTGAGATTGTGGATAGCAACCGCGGTACAGTGAACCTGCATGACTGGACGGAGTTAGTGCACCCGGGTGAGGTGAGGGAGAGGCCCTATGGCGGCGATAGAGTGGAAGAATACATGAACTATTGGAAGGGTAGTATCGAAGATATGGTGATGGGTACAGATGCGTTTGCCACACAAAGGGAGTGTGTGGACTTGAACTCGGATCCGTGTGACGAGCACGTAAGCCTTTACGACTACAGAGAGACTTCGATATGGGACCTTAAGTACGTTGATAACAGCTCACCTTAAACTCCACTATGCCGTCTTAAGCTTTCTTATCGCTTTCTCATCAGCCGATAACAGAAGACTATGCCGGTTCTTTATAGATGTATTTGCCGGTTCTTTATTGATGTATTCGGTAAGTTATCCTAATGTTGTGCCTGTCAATCTATTAAAACTCCCAGGCAATGCTACGGGAAAAAAAAAATCCCTATGGTACTATATAGTGAAATTTTGCGTAACCGGAGTTTATAGAAACGAGAATAATGAGTTATTTTCAACTATGCCAAATCCATGCTTTTGAAGTGTGCAACGATTCTTTAGTTCTTTACGAGCATTTCGCCTGTCCCGGTTGATGTTAACCAATAAACCGTGAAGATTACTGCTACTAATTAAGTAGGGCCAATAAAATCTTCTGGCCACTATGAGATAGACTGTACAAAGTACATATTGAACAAAACACTCGGCATCATATATATTTTGATCTTACATTGATTGCTCGTTTTCGATCTAGTCCATTCTGGAAACAAAAAAATCAATTGTATAGACTTTTAAGCGGTGGCTTTTCCCACAAAATTTTTCCCAAACTTGGTCAAGTTAGACCAAGTTCCGCAAAAATTGAAGAAGCAAAAACAGATGAGGAGCGCTCCACTCAAAATTCATAAAAGCTATGCTTCTGAGGTATACAGTCATTATAGTCCAACCTAGTACCGGCACACGAGTAACCTTTTCGGAACTTCATTTTCTTACTTCTCACTTCAACTTCCACCGAAAATACAGAGCAGACGGGCCTGTGATCTGAGAATCTTGATTCTCCCCGCACATAGGATAGTTGTTCAATTCCACGCCCTCGCCAAAGTATCCTATCACACCTGAAGGTAATCAAACCAAGAAATGTCATTCTCATGGACAAGGATGGATCCAGCAAAAGCTGGTGATTGTCTTTTTAAAGAAGACGGGTGGCTTGACTGGTGAAACTTCACGCTTTGCTCTACTTCATAAGTCCTAACCAATATATGAAGTCACTGGATGTGTCAATTTTCTGAAAGCAGGGTTGTGGGCTTACCAGGCAGGTGTGCGGCGTTTCTTCTTGGATTTGCCAGTTTCTCCAGCATAAGAATCCGAATTATGGGAGTATTTGTAGGTCGGTGCGAAGAGGATCTTTCCCTCCCTAAAGCCGCTGAACACTCTCCCTGCTTCTCTCTCCATGTTTAGCTGCACATGTTTAGTTCAAGAACCAACCAGACAATCAGAGCGGGACTGAGCAATGACTGCATCAACGAAAAGGATAACTATAGATCTTTGCCCGACTAGGACTTTGTTAAGATTTAGTAATTACAGCGGCATATACAAGTAAACAGGATTAGATTAACCAACTGCATATGTATGTTAAAAAATACTTGATATTTGATTCTGGATTGAACGATAACGGACCTGATCCTTCTCGAGCAAGGCATCCCAGTCGTTACCCTCCAGTAAAGTCCTCGTCTCCTCATAGCTTAGAGAAACCCGGTAATTCAAATCTCCCATCCAAATTATTCGGCTGCAATGAGAGAAAAAATCAGATGACATATAGCGAGTTTATTTCTGCTCTGTCCTGGCAGGTGATTCTATCACCTAATCTTAGTCTTACACCAATGTCGTGTTTAACTGGAAAGAAAGATCAATGGATCTACCATATAAAAATGGTCTGTTCAGTGTCGTATTCCTGATGTTGTAATCACGGTCTGGGACTTGGCCCGAAAAATCTATCATGTCCTAGGAATGATGGGCATTATCATTATAAATATTAGCTTGGTCCCAAAAGATCCGACAGCTTTCATCATCTGAATGAAAAAGCAGCCCACTGGAGGCTGAGGATCTGCCTACCCAAGCTCACATCAAGGTTCCTATGTCTGAAAATCCTGTTTCCGGAAGTCATTTCTCTCCATTCAAACTCTGTTTGAAACGAACAATAATAATCGAGGAAACGAATTCTCAAGTTCAGTTACAATTACAAAAAAGGACTTACTCATGGTCGATGATTCTCTCGGGTTCTTGGCGGTCAGAGTTTTTGCAGACCTTGGAGAACTGCGTGCTCTTGAGGATTTCCGTCACGTCAGCATTCCTCCTCAGCTCATCGCCTTCTTTCTCCCCTGAAGCCAAGTGACTGCACACGAAGCAGAAGCTTGTCTCGTGCAACGACATGCTCATGGAGATACAACCCTGTTTAGCCCAATCAGTTATCAACACAGCTAGGTTAATTGCCACAATTAATTATAGTGAGCCTAAATTTTCGAATCTGCTAATGTTTTCTGTCAAGTAATTTTTTTAACAATGTATCAAAATGAAAGGAGAGAGGAAAAAGAAAAAGAAGAATAGCACTGGAGGAGAGAGTATACACTCACTAGAATGCATGATTCAACAACTCACTTTATTTCCAAGGCAGCCCATGATTCCTCTCCCAACAGAACTGACTCTAAGATGACCGATGTGTGGCACCAGCTTGCTCCGTGCCCACACCGTCAGGAATATCCCGACCATCTGCTTGCTTGCAATGAGCCGGTAGCGCATCCCGCCCCCGGCAGAGGAGGTTGGACTCAGAGGAAAATCCGCAGCAGCAGATATCATATCATCTACGCCACTATCAACCCTGCCCTGGAAAGACATGTACTTGGGCCGGTTGCTTGGATCGCTCAGGTTTCTATGCCTCTGTCTCTCCCCGATGGGTGAGTATTGTTCCGTGGGGCAATTGCACGACTTCAGGAGGCTCCCGTCGGCCCGGAAGTTCCGGCTGAGGACCTTCAAGGATGGCTTATGGAAGAACTTGGAGCTATTTAATGATTTCGTGCCATTATTGCTCAAATCTGACGAGTCATGGGTTGGCCTGTTAAGGGCCTGGTTTATCAGGACAAGCCATTTTGCTGCAGGCTCGTTGTCCTCCAGTACCAGCACGTTCCCTGCACTTAGAGGAACAACTTCCTGAAACCTAGAGAAAGTTTTTTCTCAGAACATGAAGAACCCGAAAACATATACATGATCTATTTGCTTAGGTCTGCAATGCACAAGGCGGCAACAATGCAAGATTAGCTCAAGCAACACGATGGATTGCTATGGACAAGTAACAATGGCTCAACGAGCTTTTCCAATATAAGCTTGGAAGTCGAAGAAACATCTATCTATCATGTAAAATACGTACCCCAAAACATATACATCGGAGGACCCTTCAACTTGGAGGAAATCTTCGAGGTTTAGGCTGCTGTTGGGGGTCTTGCCGCCGACGTTCCATGTCCCAACAAAGATGCTGTGATTGAAACAACAGAGTTTCGCTACTGTTAATTAAGAGGCCACGGGTTAGCTCAAGCTAAATACAGAAAAAGATACGATAATAATGAGACACAAATGCGAGGAAGTACCGGACTTCTTTAACTTCTGTTGCTGGGGCCATAGAGACTTCGAAGCTTGACAGGTTTAGACCTTCGATCCTTCTATTTGTCTGTCTTTCTAGCACCACAAGGCAGGAGTTTAATAAGATATAGGGTTGCCCGTGAATCACTTTCATAGTCCATTAAAAAAATTACAGTGCATGACTTTGAGACTCGAGTCATCGCGTCACTCATAATCAGTGACCCTGCCCATTTCGTATACCCTGTCTTCATTATAATATCAATACCGAATTCCCATATAGCTATTGTTGTTTTGCCAATATTGATTCATCAAATTGAGATACGATAATTATTCCATATGTATTACTATATCGTAAGGTTTCCTATTACAGTTTTATGCGTGCGTTTCATGATGAGACGGTTATCATGACACTTGAACCGTAACAATCACATCATAACGGGAGTTGTCAATGCTGCGTGCCAGTGCTGCTGATAGCCCTCTTAATTTTCCATGGCTAGGTAGCAGCCCAAGTTTTGAACAGATGATAAGGTTGTAAAAAGGTCAACATGGATAATGAAATTTCCGTACCTGCCTTATTGTCTTCGTAATTTTATTATTTTATTATATATTAATTTAGGGGTGCTTGTAGCAATATCTTCTCAATTATGAAAAATACGATTTGGTTAGGTAAGCTACCAAAATCCTTTCCATGGAAGAAGATATATATGGGAGAATTTTAGTCTTGTATGGAAGGTTACGTGGCTTTTACCCATTTTTGGTTACTGTAATTGAATAATAAAGACCTATATACAGCATCACCTCATCCTTGCATTTCTTTTCCATAACGCAATCAATACATACATACGTGCATACATATTTAGTACATGATGATATTCAAGCAATTGCATATACTTGCATATATTTCATTAAATTCTTGAAGCTGTGTCCAGCTCATTTATCTTCCACTTCTGCCTCAAAACATGATATTCTGAGTAATTACATGTTTGTATTCCCGCACAAAGCATCTACGAAACAGGCAAAAGAAAACATTACTATGCAATTTCCTTTTGATTTAAGACTATTAGTCACGTTTCTTTTCAATTATTAGAGCCTACGTGTAAAGATAACAGCGATCAATGTTGTAATTTTCTTTAATTCCTATCCCCTCCACATATGCTCGAAAGCTGGTCGGATGAATTCAGACATGTGACACGCTCCTTAAACAAATCAAATAAAAAAGCAAAGAAATCACGAAATGGTGACTCCTCTTAGGCTTCAAAAGTGAAGTTTGAGCCACTTTTTGGACATAATCAAATTCAACAGCTATGTCACACATAGTTTTCCTCCAAGGAATCATGTAGATAATCTTGTTTAATATCAGTAGGCTTTAATTTGACATGTTCTGCCTCACGTTTCATCTCATCTTTTTAAATTTTAAGTTAACGTAGATATAATAAATACAATTAATTTGATAAGGAGAGAAATTCAGCCAAGTGGCAGAGTTACCTGAGAAACTCTTCCTCATGCGAGGAGACGCGTCCAAGAATGCCTTTCTCCTGGCAGCAATCATCTTATTATTTTCAACATCTGTGCGATAGATAACTTATAATAATTAGGGAAAATTAATACAATTATTAGAAATGGGTATATTTTAATTGGTGAAAAGATTAATAAATCACACTGACATAATCAAAAAATTTACCGAGGACGATTTCATCTGTTTCTGATCTTAAAACGTCACCATCTGAGTTCCCCTTGCCGCCTCTTTTGGAACCAAAAATCTTGGGGATGATCGACTTCTCCCATCAAACAAACATGAAAATTGAATAATAATTAAATTGGCCTCAGCAATGTATAGTCAGGACAAATCCATATAGGACACATTTAAAGTAGAGGCCATTAGAGAAGGGTACTTAATTCCTAAACAGGTGATTGGCATTGCCTTGGTTTCTCTTCGAATCGAAGAAATCAAACGAATGGCGAATCGCGACGAAGGATTTGTGATTACATTAATGCATTTGCACTGAAGTTCAGGCAATGATTTTATCACAAACTATATAAAGATTGAAGAAAATACGATGAACACGTCTGGAGAACAAAATTCTAAAGTGATCTATGTACAAAATCTGTCCCATTTATATGATGCTTCCATTTTCTGTTAGGTTAGCATCCGTTCCTCCCAAATGTGACGTGAAGTGACAGATTTTTACCCAGATGGAAAGATCGGAGAAATGTATGGAGGTGAGACAGAGACCACGGATCCTTACTTTCTTTTTCTTGTTGTTCTTGACGGAGTTGTCGGGGGTGGTGGGGCCGCCGCCGGGGGAGGAGGCAGGGACAGGGCTGGTGGCCCTGCTCTTGGACATGTGGTCGGAATTGGCATCCGATTGGGAATGCCCGGGCCGTGACGACATTCATCTATATCGACTTTCTCCCTCGTATGAATGTTGGAAAAGCAATCAACAATCCTTGCGCACCCTCCTAGTAGGGAAGATAACTGTGATGCAATAGATTGTGTGTTTTTCTCCAAAAGAAATGTAGGAAAAAAAAAATTTGATCGAAGGTCTCCTGATTGGATTAAAAAATATTAATGGAATTTTGTTTCTTTAATTCCTTTCTCTTTTTCCATATCTGGTTGTGATCTGTATAAGTTGTTATTGATAGGGATGAGACAGAAGCGGCGCTGCTTTCGGATGAGACTAGGAAAGTGTTAGTGCATTAGGGCACAAGGGAAACCGTCGCATGACATGACAATTAGCCCTCCAATTTTCATCTTGTCACCAAAAAATTTTGGCAATAAATTCTTTGAAAAGAATTCCAGCCCAACGAAATGCATTGCCAGTATCATCGAAAAACACGGAATTGAATGAGGAAGGGCGAGGTGGAGGAAGCCGGAGAGTACTGAATCGATATTGAAGCAGAACACACAGAGATGATGCCGTGAAACGCGACTCTCGGAAGGTATGCATCGGTGGTTTGGTTTGGAATGTGTGGGTGGATATGTACTATCTTGGTGACATCGGCACATTTGGTGTTGTGGAGGGGTGACAACGGGGCCAGAACTTGCTGGGGAGCGACGAGTTCAAAAGGCGATTCTTAAGATAAACTCCCGAAAGCCGACGTGGTCAGGAGTACTATCTTTGAAGGATCAGGTGGTCGAGGCCATTAATTTTTCTGCGAGAGATCATCAGTTTCCATAGAGGAATCGAGAAAATGAAATGCGCTGCGCGTATAAAAGATGTTCGAGATGTATGCAAAATGAAGGCCCGATTGGCCCGATAGATCCATGCAGAATTTCTGAGCCCATGATGATGACGAACACTGCTGCAGTCAATACAGAAGTTATAGCCCAATGTCTCCAGAATTTCCATGTACATACATGAATTGCAAAAATAATAATAATGTATGATTATGCAGTTTTATTTATTTATTTATATTTTTACTGTTTTGCTGACAAATGAAAAATATTGTTTTTTTCCATTTTGGCCGCCCCAAAGAAAATCTTAAAAGATTGGCCCGATTATTAAAGGGTATGATTTTTTTAGGGAACTCCAAATTCATATCACTTCCATCCGCCGTATCTCCGCTTGCTCTGTCCCATTCGTCACCCTCGATTCTCCTTTAAGTAGTCTCCCTAGTTCTCCCTCGAGTCATTGCCCTTCCGAGCTTGTCGTCACACCCTCTGTCTCTTTCTCACTCTTCCTCTCTCTGTTCTTTCTTTCTTCTTCCTCTTCCATAAACCCCAGCCCGAGCTCTCAATCGAGCTCACGTTCTTCCTCTGTTCTACTCCATCTTCTTCCGATTCCCTTTACTATATCCCGAGCTCACAGCCTCTTTCTTGCTCGCTACTCATCCCAAACTCCGTCTTTCTCTCTCTCTCTCTCTCTCTCTATGTTTCCTCTGCTTCTATTTTGGTCAAAGAACACAGCCCCGAAAATTAAAACCAAAGGTGAAACAAAAGGAATTAAAGAGACGGTGGGAAGATTCAAGAAGGAAATAATTAAAAAATGAAATAAAAATAAGGTATTATGGGCTGACGGAGAATATTGGAGGCCTTGTGGGCTTAATGGCACCATATGCTTGTGAATGTACACCATATGAATGTGAATGTATATAAAAATGTGGGGTTTCACAACCCGATCCACAGGAGCACCTTGAGTTTGCTCGGGGCTTTGATTAGGTGGTTATCGACGTCCACTACTTCAATCTCTACGATGACATATTCAAGCAGATGACTACCATCCAAAAGAACATCGATTTCATCCATAATCAGAGGGCTTCTGATCTGAACAAAGTCACTTCCCCAGATGGGAATGGGCTCCTGACCTTTGTTGGTAAATTGCAGAGAAACCTTATTGCTCTGGACTTTTTGAAAGTTTTCCTCTCTTTCCAGTTAAGCAAATGAATGTCAACATCCTCTCTTTCGTCTTATGTTTCTATTGATTATACATCGTTTACCATATGGTAAAAGATTCAAGTTCAAATGTTTAAGGCGAGTGGACGTCCTCGACGGTCAGGAATTTCTCATCTGAAGAGAATGGGAGGTTTGTGTAAGCTCAGATAGAAGTGTATGGACGTGCCACGTTCGGGTGGGCATATTGGTCTTACAAGTGCCAATATGAGACTTGGAGCCTCAAACAGATGATCATGAAGAATTATATCAATCTCAAATCTCCGAAGTGACCATTCCATGTCCTGTTTCTCATGGATCCCGCATAACCTGGGAATTTAGGCCATTTATGGCTAATGTTATGAAATTGTCGTGCTTGCAACAAGTGTATTTTGGAGTTAAATAGTCCCAACCATACTGTCATGAACATGAGAATGCATCTGTTATCACTGATATGCTACGAGCCTACAACTTATGTGGAAGGACTGAAGGATAAAAAAAAATAAAATAGATTTCGTGCAATTCCATGAGCGTACAATATTGCCTTGTTAGTTACAGCATCAGAAATAAAAGCAAACTCGCACTAACACAACAGCCATTTCATTTTTTTTCTACATCCTTCTCAGCATGGTTGCATAAATAGGGACTGAACCAGATGTTTTTACCGTCGAAGAGTCGTTGCAGCTTGGCTACATTCACTTGTACTCTAATATCATGTTGTTCTCCGGAGCCAGTCCGATGCAAGCCCTCAGGATGTTCTCAAGCATAGCCCGCTGCTTGGATAGTGCATTCACCACTGGCGTACCCGGTGGAACCTGCACATCATTTTTCCAATTCACATCTCCTTTCAATTTCAAATTCCGATACAAATTGTGAACTATATTTATAGAAGGTGAACAGAGTAAGGGATCCATAAACCATATGGACTGGTTTAGTGAATGTATGATGAGAGAAGTAGAAGACTTACAAGTGGGGCCTTAGTGAGGTAACTGAGGATTGTTGCTACTGGGTGGAAAGTATGGAACTTCCCCTGCCAAAGCCAAATACAAAGATTGATCACTGGGCAAAGGCAAGCGAAGACTGTATCAATTGTCTCGAGACAAAATTATGTTCATTTTTGCTCGATAAACAAATCTATTTATCGAGAGCAAGAATGAGACGGCGTGAAACACTGGTAATAAATTGCTTCAAAGTACCTCGCCCTCAGCTTTGAGCTGGATCCGAGTACTGAGCTCGGCAAGGAGGACCAAATCTAGGATGATGGGTGCAGCCAAGAGGGAATCTTCGCATGTATTGTGGAGGACGATTGTGTTCTTCCCTCCCATGAATATCTCCGATGTGTACTCGTCCATCGCTCTCTTGCTGTCTGCAACATAGGGCACGTACTGCGGCGGAAATGCATAGGCTTAAGTGAGACAGTGCTTTATTAGGATATATTTGCTTTGATGGAGATAAAACAATGTGCATACCTTAATGACAACTACATGGTCAGGATGCTCCCCAGGCTCGTAGAGGATCCCGTTACTAGACACCATGTCATCCACCACGTTGCTCTTCGAAATCTCCTTGGACCGGAAAGTCTGAGGAGCCGAGAGGTTCATTCCGTCGTTGTTCCCAAGATGGTTGTAGCTCACAATCGATGTAGGCTGTCCCATAGAAAAACATGGATATGGAGAGGATCAATTAATGTTTTCACAGCCAATTGCAGGGCAGCAATCATGCCACAATATAGTTTTATTTACTGAACCTTGATTCCAGCCCCGACGAGGAAATCCACAAGGACAGATTTCATCTTGGTCTGCCCACTCTTGAAGTCATCTCCTCCTATCAGACAGTTTCTCTGAATAGCCAAGTCGATAAGTCCTGCGAATGTACAGAAATAAGATGAGTTCACAATCAGCACAGAACAGGCTCAATTAATATTCTTTTCTGTTTCGCATGGAAATGACCGGTCTTCTTGTTATAGTCCAACCTGGAACGAAGGTGTTCTGGGGGCTGCCATTGATAAATGGGACATTCTCGAGCACACAAGCAATGGCGTAGAGTGTGGAAGGAGAGATCTCGGGCTCATTCCTGTCCAAGGAGGAAAAGAGGTTGTCCATCGTGTCGTTGAGGCCGACGACCACGTTGCTGTACCTCTCAGTGTTGGCTGTCCATAGCACCACCACCTTATCCACCTTGTTTGCCTCCTTAAACTCCCTACAGAAGCATAGTCAGATGATTAACAGACCTCAAATTGTCCACATTAACTCTGTCATATTTCATGAGCTTTTCCACCACGCACTTGATGTCCTTGATGATCTGTTGGACCTGCTCCTTCTTGGTTCCCTTGATCACATTGTTGGCGCGTGAGCCCTGATTGGCCGCGATGAAATCGGGGTCGTAGATCCCGGGAAGTGGGACCATGTGCTCCATGTACGGCCTCAGCTGCTTCTGCAGATCAATATCCAGCACCTTGGCCCTCGCCATTGCATCCGCCAAGTTCATGTCACTTATGTCCCACCCACCAAACACTATCTCATCCGGGTTCACCTGTACATATGTAATACAATAATATAAATTCGATTAATCCAATGCATACTCAGCAAATTCAATACTATGAAAGTTTAAGGAGTAATTAGAGGGGTCATGGGTTTATCTAAAGAGATTATATAGCACTTGGAATCAATTAATTTAACTGACTAGTTACCATAGGGAGGAGGCTCTTGAAAGGAGCATAGATCTCCTCTCCATTGTAAGATCCGACCCGGATGGCCGAGGCTTGGGTCAGCGACCCGAAGTAGTTTGCCTGTTGCACCTTGTCTTTGGTAGCCCATGAAATACCTCTATCCATAAATGAATGAAAATTGAGAAGATAATTCAAATTGTCAGCACATCACACGCATAATCGAATAGCCTTCACAAAGGAAAGGGTACCTTGGCCTTTTCAACTTGTGGCACTTACTCGTGGTTCGTGGTTCACCATTTAAACAGTCTAATCGATCATAAAAAATGTAATTACTTACTCGCGATTGGCAATAACACCAGCGGTCAATGTCGAACCATTGTTTCCTCCCCAACCCACCAGCATCACCCTGATAATAATTGTCAAAAGAATAAACCAATTGAGTAATGATAATTCGACTATCAAACTTTTGTTTCCCTCATAAACAGGTAAATTGAAAAGAATGAAAGGTTCAAGGGCAAATAGGTCGAAAGAAAGACAATTAGTGGGGCAGAGGTGAACGTGTGAGGGAGATAGACCAAGAGAAAGGAGGATTATTTTGGCAGGACACGAGGAGCAGTGTAAGCAAGGTAATTTGGGCATTTACTAATGACTATATAGTGAGTAAATCGTGCAATGTACGGGGTAAATTTAATGAAAGAACATTGAACCAAATTTCATTATATGTACTCGCATTACAGATTATTGTACTCCTATAGTTGCAGGTCATTTGGGATTCAGTAATATCCCCTTCTATTGGATGAAATTTTTAATTGTAGTTTTTGAATTCAAATCGGACTCATTTTGTACATACTTCATATCAAAGTTAAAGTTACTTCATAACTAAGTAAATGTGAGTTAAAAGAAAGAAGGTAAAATTACTTCCAATGATAGTATGAAAAAAGAGTATTTCCACGGAGATTTCTAGAATGCTTCCATGTTACTTATATGTCTAGTCTTGTTCTTAGAGATTACTTTCGGCAGTCTCCCTGGCGATACGATCTAAATTCGAGATTTCAAGATCAGGAGTGCATACTCCTAATAATACCTATGTAAATATTCACCAATGTCTTTCAATAGCCGAATATAAATATCATAGAGTAAGTGGTACTCAGAGAAGTTATTGGACGGTCAAAGACCTTGGCATCAGATATAAATCAACAAAAAATAATAATATGACACTTTACATGCAAATACGACTTGCAGTTCTTATTGCTTTCTATGGTGCACGAAAAAGAAAAAAATCTAATATAGTGAAAAAGTTTGCATATCCAATTGAGTTCTCGTACCATGTTGAAGAGTCGTCTTTGCAAGTATCAACTCAATCTAGAAGTTATAATAGCCATATAGAAACTTGTCCCTTTTTTTTTTTGGTAAGCATAGTGATAGCTAGAAATATCACGAACCCGAGTTTGGGGACATGAGTGTCGGTCTTGAACTCATATTTGACTGTCTTGGGCTTGACCACCCACTGGTAGGTGCCATTCCGGCTCTCGTGCACGAGCTCCGTGGTCTCGTACCCATACACCGAATGGATCTCGCCGTCGGTGTACTTAACATTCGGGCTGTCAACCTTAAAGCTCTCGATGAACATTGTTTCTGTGGTGTTAGTGTATATGGGAGAAGACCCTCACCACAGAGAAACCAGACACACGGTCTCAAACTTAAATTCTGTGTTGCTGGTTTTGGCTATGTAATTGTGTTATGGGAGGGTGGCGAGGGGCTTAAAGAAAGGAAAAGCTGGGAGGATGAGAAGGGAAAGAAAATGATAAGAAATAAAGGGAGATGGGCGGAGAGAGGGGGAGAGGGAGAGAGGGGGACACGTGACGAGAGGTGGAACGGAGAAAGTTTTAGATATAACTTATCATTAGGTAGCAATTTCACAAGATAATAAACTGAATTTTTCAATTTCTATTAGTTTTTAGGGGCATTACAAAACAATTTATCGTTAGTAAAAATAGAATGTTATATATATGTATCTAGTGATTTGTCATACATTCGTAACACACAATATCTTCTCGTTGGAGCGACGTGAACACACGCGGAGCCAGCCCCAAGTTGAGGGTGATGGGGACGGTGCAGCCGAGTAGGCTTTCATGGGCCCGCCACCCAGCCACTTCCCATATAATTGGCTCTCCGTTTCAGTTGAAGCTCCGCCATGCAAAAGCTTTATATTATGGGGTGATGATGATGATGATGATGATGATATTCATTCACTTGGTTCTTGTTTTATTCCGTTTAAAATGAATTTGATTAGACAATGTTTCTTTATTTTTTGGAACTTAACAAAAAAAGGAAAATCCAAAGAAGTTGCAATAGGTGAAATTGTAATTCGATTTTGGTAACCCAAATATAAGCGAGGATAGGATTTCTAATTAATTGTGATCGATAGTCCGGATACAAGCGAGGATAGGATTTCTTAACTGTGATTGGAGATGGACATGACATATCGGAGGACTAGCAAATAAATATTCCTACCTAGAGGGTGGGATTGGAGAAGATTAGAATAATATTTAGCTTTGTAATGACCATAAAATCCCCTCTAATGCCTTTGATTTGCATAAATTTTGTCATTAAAAACATGAAAGGCTTCAGTGAAGGAGGCGGTGGGAGTCTTGATGCTCCTTCTGCCACCAGCTGGGCGAGATCCCGATGGCTTCGATTGTGGCGATGGTGTCCGGTATCGGGCCATTCACAGCCCAGTTTTTTCTAGTTCTCTCTTTTCGCGAATAAAAAGGGAGATGGATGGAGAGTGATGGAGCGGCGGTGGCTCCTGCCACCACAACCACCCGTTTCCCTCTTCTGTCTTATGTTAGAAGAGAAGGATAGCTGATTCGGGGACGGTGAGGCTCTGTTGTCGGCCACACTCCGCTTGAGGTCGTCGACAATCTCGTCGAGGCGGCGATGGCGGATGCTGGGCCTCCCACCAATCTCTTTCCCATCTTCTATTTTGGTAATTTTCCTTCCATATCTCAATTATAAGCCCTGGCATGACCAAACATTTATTTAAAATCCATAGGAATACAAATCTCGCGTCACATCCTCCTCCCAAATACTATCGTGTCCACGTAACCATACATGTCTCAAGTCTCATAATACCTTCCCCCTTGACTAGTGATCATTTTCGGGAAGCAAATCTTTTGAGAAACAAATCATACATTATCGCTTTCTATCGGCGCTCATAGTTTGACTTATTGCTCCTATGGGCTTGATTTTTTACTTTTAGGTGATATTGTAGGGGTATCCCAACTTTTAGGTGATTTTTTACTTCAGTAGATATATCCCAACATCGATTTTTTGTTTGAGGTATCTCAACGTTACTAATTTCATGTTACTATCTAGCCCCTATGGGATAATTGGTGAAACAAAAATAGTAACGTTGGGATACTTCAAGTAAAAAAGCGACGTTGGAATATATTTAAGAATATCTGTGAATGTTAGAGTATATGGTGCAATAAATATTTTATTTTATAAGTGCAAAAGAAAAGGTTCCGAACCGCAATGGATGAACAGTGGAACGAGCGGTCGAGCGAAGGTAACGGAGCAAAACAAGTGGCCCCCTCATGACACGTGGCTCAATGCCAGACCCACTTGGAACACCGCCCTAACATTTGGTTTTTGTGGTCGACGGTGGGGGTGGGGGTGGGGGAGTCGACGGTGACTGGTGATATCGTTAAGGACACTAAACGGCCACCGCCACCGCTAAGGCTTTGCTCGCCGTATGGTAGTATGGTGCATATGTCTCTCTCTGTCTCTCTCTATATATATATGGAAAAAAAAATTTAAACTTTTCACTTTTTATTAATTCCAGCATTAACTTTTTTTTTTTCGACCTAAAAATACACGAACTATTATTTGATATCATTTTTAATATGTTTAAACTTTTCTATTGTTTTAAACGAGAACGTCTACCTCACAACACCCCCCTCCCCCCCCAAAAACATTTGGTAGCTGAGGTCGCCGACGACCTTATAGGGGCAAAAGTGGGTCCCAATAAGACCCTCACTGTTGGAATTTTTTTTTTAAAAAGTAAAATCGAGAAAGGAATGAAGGGGTAGATGGTGGTGTCCCATCAGCAGCCACCATCCCAACAATCGAGCTCACCAGCGACCTCTATCATCATGGGCGACCACCATTGGGAGGGCGATAGTCTCTGTTGAGGCTCTTTCGGTTGAAAAATTAATATCATGCTAAGATTAATATCAAATTAATAGTTTGTATATTTTTAAATAAAAAAAAATATTCGTATTAAAATTGATAAAATGTAGAAAGTTTATATATTTTTTTGGTAATTAACCCTCTATATGCACACAACAACTCTTAATGAGTTATGATCATCACCGTTCGTTCATGTCAGCATTGGGCCACGAGGCTTCGTCTGGATGGAAATTTACGACACCCTGTTTTTGGAACAAGAAGACAAAAAAGAAAAGAAAAGAAAAGAGGAATACTGCCAGAATTTCTACTAAATAAAATAATATATATATATATATATATATATATAACAAGAGAGTGACTCGCACGTATCGTATTTATAATTCAAAATTCTTTTTAAGAATCCACCACCACAATTTCTCCAAACTTTAATTAAAAGTCATAATTCTATAACATGAAAATGGTGATGAACAAATTAATAAAAAAAAACTAATTAATTCAGGTTTCAACCTTGTTTGGACTATGGGATGCATGCGCCTTATTCTTGAAGTGAATTCTTTGCTGGTTTGTAATTGACTTCTTGGGGTTGCATCTTGTGGTCCTTGTCATGGTCATCGTTCCCTGGTTCATGATATTAAGGGGCTACTCTAAGATTGGGATGTCCAAATTCATCATGTATTTCAAGAGGGAAACGATTGTGTGGATTGGCTTGCTCGACATTCTATTCTTCGACCTCTTGATTTGGGTTTTCTTTGTTCTGTTCCTAATGGTTTTGGTTCTGTATCGTTAGGGGATCTTGTAGGGATTATTACACCCCATTTTTGTACTGATTTAGTTGTTTGGGCTTTTGCTTTGTTTTCCTATCGAAAGAAAAGGATAAGTTTTTTTTAATCCAATGGAGATAATTTTTTCCTCTTCGATTATAATTGAACTCAATGGAGACTTATTGTTACCTTCCAAGGGAGATAAAGAAAGAAAAGAGCGACCCAGGTGAGAGGGAGAAATTTTTTTTAAAAAAAAAGAGGGAAAGAGGGAGAAAAGGATGAGTCGTTGGTGATTATAGATTAAATTTATAATCTTACCCTTTAGCGAACGGAAATTGAAAATAAAATATATTGCTACATAGATAATATCGGAAGTGGAAAATGAGGCAAATTATATTTTCTCCCTTTCTAATAGTAGAGATATGGATGAATAATGCTTATATAGATCTTAAGTATGACAATCAAACCGGCGTGAGTTATTTCAAGCAGTTCAGCGCTTTTTTTATTTAAATAAGATCTCGAGTTCGAGTTCTAGTAAATGCAGAAAATTTAAGTCACGAGAGTTTTATCCCTTAGTGGATCAATCCAGCTCGACTAGATCAGTCGGGACCAAACTGAACTTCCAAATATTAGGGTTTAAAATATATATATATATATATATATGATAATGGAAGTTGCCTAATTGCCCATTTGAAATTGTCGGACAAAGAAATATTATAACTTGTACTTTTGTTTTGTTAATAAACATAAAAATAATTTTATAAGTACAAAATTTAATACACCCACAGCTTTCAATTTCCATGACTTGCTCCAATTCGCGGCAAGAAATAGATAAATAGAGGCATTGATGATCGAGGAATTCCTAGTGATTGAAGGGGTCAAAGGTTAAGAAGTGAGTTATTTATTAGCGAGTGAGACAATGATATACTTAGTATATATGTGTGTGCGTGTGTGTGTGTTTTACGAGTACTTAACACATATTGACCAACTAATCTCGGTTTGGGCAATAAATTAATGTTGCAAACAATTCATCGGGCGGCTTCTCAACAAGAAAAGAAGAAGAGATTATTGACGACTGTAGCTGGCGGCTATGAACTCTTAGACAAGCCCAACTTGCTAAATATTTGGACGATCTAGTGGGCACCATCTCTAATTGGGATTATGGTTAAAGGTAAAAACAAACTTTGCTGCTTCAAACTTGACTCTCCATTCATATGAAAAAATTATTATTATATACTTTCTAGAGATATTTTACTATTAAAAAGTCAAAATAATATCAGATACAACGATGGCGGTAATTATTATTATTTTAGAGATTTATACAAATATATATATATATATATTATATAATTACAAAACGAGAAAGATGATTAATGTTGCTACTCCATTTTTTAAATCCTCTGCTTCTCATAGCCCAACCCTTCCATAACCCATAACATAAATTTAATACTTTCAATTATTATATGATTGGCATTTATTAACTCATCACATTAATTAAATCACCACACTAATTGAACCATGAAAATTTCAAAAAGAAAAAATAACATAACATTGATTAATCTATAATATTAATTTATTCTCTATACAATATAATAAAATTATTATCTAATGATCTATATATGAAATAATATAAAATATATAGTCGAATAGTAATTCCCCGCAACATGGGGTGAAGCGGCTAGTTGTAAGTAAGGTTGTGATTTAGGAAAGATTCATTAGATATTTTGATTTCACTTTTTACATTTTATTGTGTCATTTGGTTTTTAGATAGGCATATAGTGTACCTAATATTCCGAGTCTAACAAAATAATAAATTTTTTACTTTTTTGAATTTATGACCATGATCATCATTTTTTTTATGGTGTATACTTTGATATCCGGAAGTCCAATGAGCCTCTACCAATCCAGTTTCTGCTGGATAAGTCCACTAAGAGAGTAAAGTTCTCTCGATATGAATTTTCTCCATTCACAAATAATTTTTTTCGGTAAACAAGCAATATTAGTTTTTTTCTCTATACATTATTGTATGTAATTAATGCAGAGAAAGTAAACATATGTACAAAATCATTCTTTTATTTATTTTTTAATAAACTTCATGTCCAAAATCATTCTAATTTTGAATTCCATGTTGCACCAAAAACTATTAGGGTCACTTTTTGTTTTTTTTTATAGGGTCCACTTGGTTGACAATTTATATCGCAAGCAAGCCGTTTGTATATATGTTAAAAAA
This sequence comes from Punica granatum, assembly GCF_007655135.1. Classification (NCBI taxonomy): domain Eukaryota; kingdom Viridiplantae; phylum Streptophyta; class Magnoliopsida; order Myrtales; family Lythraceae; genus Punica; species Punica granatum. The sequence goes on from NC_045131.1 coordinate 5,337,423, forward strand.
GATTCTCTCGTGATCTAAATCATATCTATCAAAGGCCAATAGATACACCAAAGAACGCCAAGGGGTTTAGCCTAATGGTTAAAGTGCGCCTAAACATGCATCCGATCCTGGGTTCGAATCCCCATGGGGCCACCGGAGCGCCTTTGACGTGATTACCTGCTCTGTGCACCGCCGGGGGTTCACAGAGCCCTGAGGATTAGTCGGGCGAAACCTGAACACCCCAGGTTAGCAAAAAAAAAAAAAAATACACCAAAGAACATGTTAAGGTTAGTCACCGAAAAGGTATGTATTTTATTTGCATACTGATCAATTCTATAATGGGTGTAGCCTGCATCCCGTGATTAATTGGTGCCATATTTTAAATCTCTCAAATTTTGTAATTACCATTGAAATTATTAACAAGTCCAGGGAGGCTCGCCGGCAAGAAGAAATAAAAAGAAGATTGATCGATTTGAGTTCTCAAACTTCGTCCTTCAGATATCTTAGAGTCCTCTTTCCAATCTATGTAATGTCTCGTTTCAATATCGGAAGCTAAGTTTCATGAAAAAGCATAAGGTTTGGACGCATTTAACCAAAATATTTTCATTTACGATATTGTTTTCATATGGTTCGATCGGGCTGCTTATTTCAATCTATTTCCACACAGTTTGATCAAGTGTCGTTGGCCATATATATAAAACATGCAAGAAGATTATCATATAGAGATTATATAATTAATTAATCTCGTCTTGTTAGATCGTAGCCCTCTGGCAGGGATACAAATCAAAGAGCTAAGTTATTTAAGGCTTCTCATGAAAAATAATAGTCAATATCGGTTTAGGAAACCGCGAGGAAATTGGAACATCGCCCCATGATGACACCAGCAAGGGGACGAACATTTCATGACAAAAATACGGTCAATGTTTTTTTCTCCACCTCCTAAGTATCGCACGGGAAAACCAAGGTTATAAACTAACGCGGTTTTAATTGGATCATAGACATTAATCAAATATTCTTGTTTATTTAATTAACAACACTCATGACCTCATGTATATAAGTACACCTCCAGCTTCTAACATTCGAGCAAAACAAAGCCAATTTTCTTTCTAGCTAGAACACCATATGATGGAGGTTTCCTTGTACACAAACCCCAGGATTCCAAGAGTTAGGGTTTTTTCTCCGAATACTAGAGTGATCATCAAAACTACGAACAGAGTCTCGTGCAGGGTTAAGGAAGCGACCATCTCCACGCAGGGCAAGAAGGTGAACTTCTACGACGTGCTTTCCTTGGGGTCCAAGAATGTGGGGCTGGACGAGATCAGGAAGGCGTACAGGTTGATGGCGCTTCAGTTCCATCCCGACGTGTGCCCTCCCACAGTGAAGGAAGAGTCCACCAGGCGGTTCGTCGAGCTCCAGAAGGCTTACGAGACGCTCTCCGATCCTGTCTCCCGAGAGTGGCATGACTACGAGCTGGGTCTAATCGAGTCGGTCAGGTTCCCAGGCAGAGGAGCTATTAATCACCGCGTAGGGAACAGGAGATGCTCAAGGGAAGTGTGGGAGGACCAGCTCTCACAATTGAGGCAAAGATCTCTTCTCCGCATGCAGAGGAAAAATAATAATAAGCACTGATGTATAATTTTACATAGTCATGTCCTCAGACCATTCCCCTCTGCACAAATTCAAATATATTAACTTAATTGTTTCATTTTTTTTTTTGGGATAAATATTTCGGTTCAATATTTGTAGAATTTCACGATCTATTTTATATGTTTCAGAAAGCCTTGTGGTTTTACAGCTCTTGGCCCTACAGATTCATGAGCTAAGAATGATTTTCGAGCCATCGACAACGTTATGGTCAGGTCAGACGAACGAATGTACATTATTCCACATGAGATCGAGAATTATCCCTTGTGAAATTTCATGCAATGCACAATTTTGGGTTGTTTTCTGGCCGCTCGACAAAATAAAAGTTTTCAACCCTTTTTATTCAGTCCAAAAGGGCACACGAAATAATCACCTTGCAGATAGAATTGAAGATATTAGGAATGAGCATATAACATATATTCTCCGAACCGAAACATAGGGTCATGAATTTCCAACCTAGACATGGTCCTCTATCCGATAACAAATACGGAACCAAAGGCCAAGTTGATAAACTATAACAATCCCAAATCATTCCCTCGTTTAACAACCTTAATATTCCATCCTAAATAATCAGTTTCATAATCAGAGATGTTCTTTCATGACAGCGTGATTAACGAGTTGAGCCCACTGAGCTGTGTCTTCGCTGAAAGAGGATATCAATCTCGTACGCTTCTACAGCTCACCAGCAAAATAGACCATCTTGATCTCTCTCTCGCTTCTGCAGCTTACATTGGACAGCTTTGGGGAAGAAGAGCTTTTGCTCTCCATTGGTCAGTACAGCCCACGATCTGCCACTCTGGAACCGTTACAAGCTGGTGAACCCTCATTACTTGAGGGCCATGCTCCCTGAGCTGCTGCGTCTCCAAAAGCTCGGAAGTCGAGTCTGCCCTGTCTCTTACTGTTATCCGCCAGCTATGGGACGTCAATTCCCATCTAGAAGAGAGCCCCTTGTCTTAAAAATGCCAATGGAATTTGTTTCTTAGCTTTTAGGCTGTAATGCTTCTGTTGGGTTCCTTAGGGTAGGTGATGTTATATTCATAGTTCCCAACCACCAACTGTTTGTTCCACAACTTCTGAAAAGCGTTCTGCTTGGGGTTCTGCTTTGTTTGATGTTTGCTCAAATGTATAGTAACAATGGTGATTAGCATAATAGAGAGCGGATCTTCGCTGTTTTATTTGCCAAGTATGAAAGCCATTTGAGACTTCAGTTTCTGCCGAGTGCAGACTCCACCTGCTTGTTGATGATATCACAAAAGTTGCATCTTTGCGTTTTTTGTGCCCCCCACTATATGCTGCTTCCTGATGTGAAATTTCAATTCCTTGTCAGCCAATTCCAAGGGCTTTCGTCAGGAGCTTCGGAAATGAGTCATTGAACCGGCTACTCGTCGAGGTCCCTAGCTGGTGGTCAAACTTGGACCATTGAATTGGAGAAGCAAAACGAGAAAGTTTTGATGGGGAAAGGTTAGATGAATTTTGTGGAGCATTTCTCTGTCATAGCCAAATACTTCATAAGTTTTCGGTGGAAACTCCATGTTCCATACTGTTATATTTGATCAGACCGGATGCGAGATCAGGTATACCCTGAGGTGTTGTTGCCACCAAAGTCCGAGGCTTAACAATGATATTCCATCTCGTGAAAGGAAGGAAAGGAATGAGGATATTTCGGGTGGAAGTGATGCTGGTTCCCAACCTGCTGAAGTGGATGATGACTACCAGCCTCCCTTATCAACTTTGTGTATGAATATACGTTCGGTTATGTTATTCTTCAGGTTCACTACTATTTATATAAGACACTCCTTATCTTGCTCTTCACCCTCTTTTGTAGATCTTCTACTTAACGAATTCATCCCAAACACCAACTTTTATTGGTAGAGGGCTTAAAAAATAAACCATTTTTTTCATTGACAAAAATGATTTATTCATGCACAAAATGCTGCTGTTTTATATACAGTATTTGTACATTGGCGTGTCTGTGCTGGAATTCAATCTACTAGATGAATCATCTTTGAAAAATATACCTGATCAACCTATCTAAAGAAGTGCTCAAATGATTCCGGATCATGATGAATTTTTTCTGTTGTTGTAAAAGGTTCCGGATGGAATTCAAATGAATTGCCTACATAAAATTTTTCAAGTTTTATTTATTAATTCAATTCCTTGACACATCCATATCTTTCATACCAAGCATGGCCTATAGTTTTTCAATCAGCGATCCAGCTTTGATTCAGCAGACAGTATGATTTCAAAGACCTGACCCAAATATATGAGTCTCAAGAGTACGGCTTTCCTTTGTGCACTGTGTAATGTAGGTCGGGCAACTGCTGCAAGGGAGGTCACATACCGTACTCACGCTGAAGCTCTGTATGCATCCTCGCAGTTCAACTCAAGCTACCCCTTCTTTCGGCTTACATTGAAGCCAAGTTACATGCAAAAATGAACGAGTGGTAAGATATCATATCTAAAGGCTCTCATAATTTCGCATCTAGTTTGTAAAATGCAATCATGTGCCTTTAATTATACTTCTCGTCGAGATCGCATTGTTTCCTAGATGAACTTCAAATGCACAAATATGAAGTACCCGATAGATACGTAGGGGCGTTTCCAAACACATCGTTATCTGAGTATGCTTTAAAAAACAATTTGGAATTTGCTTCCAAAATAGTTCTGACAACCAATCTAACTGAACTGGATAGTTACTGGGTCTATCAATTGATGAGTGATTTATGGGAGTCAGCTTGGGGCTAGATCGATGGCCAGTTCTAGCGGTGAAGAAGGTTGGTGCTTGCTGGAAACTAGAATGTTTTTTTAACAATACACCAACAGCTCTGTATTTGTTTTCTGAAAACAACCATTTGAACAACTTCACAAACAAAATCCAAGATTCTCCTTATTTCTTAGAACAGAAGGTGCTACTTTCACATCCAACACTGGCCGGTATTGCTTTTGGTGAAAGTGATGAGGCTGGAAGAGAGAATTAACTATCAACAAGTCAAGCGTGAGGTTCATTTGCATTAAGTACTTGAAAGAGTTCATTCTTTTCCCTTCTTATTCATTCTGTCATCATTTTAAACAACTTAAATTAGTAAATGAATCCAATGATATCTTTTCAATAGTAAGAAAGAACTTTGTCCAGTGGCAAGTGCAGTACAGACACATCGCCATTTACGGTCATCTAGTGTCTGTAATAACTCATGATTTCTGCAACTCCCGAAAGTACTCATCTTCTGTACCCTTGAGTCTAAAATTGCTTGCCATTATATTAAGAGTTGGTTTAAACGATTATGCGGGTTTTGCCTCTACACTTCCTAGGCAGGTCATATGCAGAGGGCAAATCCCGTGAGATGCAATTTAAGCACTTGGGCAGAACGTGGCGTGTGAAGATGCTCCATTACAGTTACCCGAGGAGGAAAAAGACAGTCTTTTCTGCAGGCTGGAAGAAGTTCTTGAGAGATAATTCCCTACTTCCAGGGGATATCTGTGTGTTTAAACTTACAGCACCAAACAAGATCAAAGTAGTTACTATCAGATGTGCACATCTAGGCATGTATAGTTGAAGGGTTGTAGGGGCAAAAACAATGTTCATGCCCCAGTAGTGATCTCTCTGGAAAACTTGATATTTCCTTTGGTTCCATTTTGTTGATGACTCAAACAGATAGTTTACATGTTTTGGAGTGTCTACAACAATGGTAATGTTTTTTTCCTTGAGGATTGCTTGGCTCAATCAATTATGTGATTTTGCTGGATCATGATTTGGTGCTGCTCCAGTGTGGAACTGGATTCTTTTTGGGCCAGAAGTGAATTCATCTTTTATTTCATTCATAGTCAATTACAGCAAAAGAATCTTCATTTACATCAGCAGAGTAACCTCTCTTGCTATATCTAACATCCTCATCTAACAGATCCTGTAAAGGAGATGGGGTTTGCTCAACCCATCTATCAGCACGCATCTCCCTTTTCGAACATGACCACTGTCCAATCCGAGCATTTGTTGGCCTTCCTTCACACCAGGATAAGCTTCAAGCTTCTGCAATGCCTCTTGCTTTTGATGATCTCAGTAACCAGATGCCTCAGCTTCTGATATAACACTTCAGAACAGTTTCCGATATAGTGTCCTTCCATTCCTTCTCCTTGGCTTAGCTCAATCCCTTCTCCCATTGCCAGAGCTTCAATAACTTCTGGGCCATCATCAACTTCGGATTTCATTCCCGATCTTCCCATCACTTCTCTTTTGCAATTCCTTGCTATTATACCAATTCCTGCATAGCCAGTAGCATAGCAGCCTTGCACCTATGAGCAGTCCCTTGTAAGTATAAATCAAAAGTTGTGTTTTCCAATATAAATGAACACACAATTTTTTGCAAATTACTACCCCCTCCATCTAATTTTTGAAAGGACAAAAATACATATCTCCTCATATTAATTAATTAATTAATCAAGTATAATCAAAAGATATGTGTCTTTTAAAATGAATGGACACACTTTTTCACAAATGATATATATATATACTTAATTCATCGCTGATTAGTTCGTACTAAGAGTCACCCTTTAGTTTACGAAACTCTTTCTTTTGCTACTTTCCATGCTCTTCATCTGCTCAACTAGTTATATCAACTTATGGTCCCAGAAAAGGGAAAAAAAAAAAAAGCATTTGTAACACAGCACTACGAACTTATTATCATAATAAGACAAAATATAAAATCAGAAAATAAAAATGTCATAAACACAATTTTTTTTTAAATAACAAAATTAAATTATATTACATAATAATCAAAGATTTTCATTTTTGATTGCATGATAAGATTAACGAGTGAAGCCAAGCCTTCGGAACCTCATTTGTCAACAGAAAGCCTCTTTCTTGGGTTCCACAAAGACAAACACAGCCCGTCTGTTTGCCGAAAGAGGAAATCAATCTCGTACGTGTCTGCAGCTTTGGACCCGGCAAGATTCACCCTCCATTGGTCAGCACAGCCATGCTCTGCTTTCGGGAAGAAGAAACTCTTTCTCCATCCACAAAAGATACGGCCACACCCTTTTGCTCTCCATTGGTTCAGTACAACCGTGCCCTGCCCTTTCTCATAGATGACCCGACGCAAAACGCTGAGCTTTTTCATCACTCCTCTGATAGGATTCAGTCCCTGAAGGAACCATACCCACAAACATATCGGAGCTGTCTCCGGGGGAAGAAAGTTCACTGTTTTTTACCATCAGGCTCTGCTGCAAGCTCTTGGTCATTCTCCAATGGCTTCTCCGGGAACGGAACGATTGAGCAGCTCCACCGGACCCGTTACAAGCCAGAGCATCCCCATTTCTTGAGGGTCATGCTTCCTGAGCTGCTACAACTTGGGAAGCTGGCAAGTCGCCCTGTATTTTACCATTATATCCACTAGCTATTGGATTTTATTTCTCATCTAGAGCAGAGTCGATCTCTGTCTGGAAATGGAACTTGTTTCTTAGCTTTTACGTTGTGATAATGCTCATCTTGTGTAAGGGCTCCTTAGGTGACGTTGCATTGATAGGCCCTAACCAACAGTTTGTTCTGTTACTTCTGATTACAGCGTTCAGTTCGGTTCTGCTTTGCTTCATTTTGCTTGTTTATGTTGTTGCATATTTTGTGCTCTCGTACTATATGCTGCTCGCTAAGGAAAATTTTCATTCTTTTTCTTTTTTCAGCCAACTCCAAAGGCTTTTGTCAAGAACTCTGGGAACAACTTGTTAAACAGGGTACTTCTTAAGGTCTCGAGTGGCCAAACTTGGACCATTCAATTGGAAAAGCACAATGGGACAGTTTTGATGGTGCAGGGTTGGAAGAACTTTGTGGAGTATTTCTCTGTTGTACCCAAATACTCCATAAGCTTTCGGTGGGACGGAAGCTCCATGTTCCATACTATTATATTTGATCAGACTGGGTGTCAGATCAAGTATTCCCTATGCTGTAGCTGCTGCAAAAGACCGAAGCTTAATAATGATTCTCCATCTCAGGAATGGGAGGAAACTCCTGAGGATGTTGAAATGGCTGCTGAAGTGGATGATGACTACCGTACTCACTTATCAGCTTTGGGTGTTAAGACAAGATCTGGTGTGGTAATTATATACAAGCCACCGGGGTCCATTCTTTTGTCTATTTACATAAGACACAAAATACTGAGCTTTAACGATGATTTTCTATATGAAAAAGGGAGGAAACTCATGAGGATACTGTACAAGTGATTGATCGTGATGTCGAAATGTCCGCTGAAGAGCAGGATGATGACTACTTTGTTCACTTATCAGCTTTAGGTATAAATATAAAATTTGGTACGGTAAATACATGCAAGCCAGGTCCATTCGTGTGTCTATTTACATAAGACGAAAAATACTGAAGTTTAAAGATGATTTTCTATATCAGAAAGGGAGGAAACTCATGAGGATACTGTACGAGTGATTGATAGTGATGTCGAAATGCCCATTGAAGAACAGGATGGTGTCTATCTTTCTCACTTATCAGCTTTAGGTATAAATGTAAAATCTGGTATGGTAAATATAACCATGTCCATTCTTGTGTTTTACTGCTATTTACATAATACATGCCTTTTCTTCTTCATCCTCTTTTGTAGATCTTCCGCAGGAACAAATCATCCAAAAACCAACACTTTTATTGAAGGCTTAGAAAATGAATCATATTCATCTCTTGTTCATGGACAAAGTGCTGCTCTCTTATAAACAGTATCTGTGCATTGGTGTGTCTGCGTTGGCATTCAATCTGCTAGATGAATCATTTATGAAAAATATACCTGATCAACCTATCTAAAGAGGTCCTCAAATGATTTGAAATTATGATGAATTAAATTCTTGTGTTGTAAAAGGTTCCGGGTGAAATTGAAAGGAGTTTTCCACATAAAATTTTCAGTTTTATATAATAATTCAATTCCTTGACACTTCCATATTTTTCTTACCAAGCCTGGCCTATAGTTTACAGCTCAGATTCAGCAAACAGTGTAAGAAAACAAAATTCAAATACTTGTGAGTCTAAAGAATACGAGGTTTCCTTTATGTTCTGCGTAATGTATGTATAGCAGCTGCAGCAAGGGAGGCCCCATGCTGAAACCTTGCATGCATCTTCCCAGTTCAACTAAAACTACCCCTTCTTTCAGGTTATACTGAAGCCAAGTCACGTCCTCCATGGACACATGGGAAGATATTCTATCTAAAGGTTTTCATAGTTTTGCATCTACTTCATAAAAAGCACTATGTGCCTTTAATTATACTTTTGGTAGGCATCGGATTGTTTCCCAGATGAGCTCTAGATGCACAAATATGAAGTGCACACAATAGATATGTAGGGGCATTGACACTGTTTCCAAACAAATTGTTATTTGAGTATGCTTTCAGAAACAATTTGGAATTTGCTTCCAATTCTTGAAAGCCAATCTAATTGAACCGGAACACAGCCAACTGGTTCCTGCAACTGGTGACTGTTTTATGGGAGTCATTCTGGGGCTAGATCAATGGCCAATTCTAGTAGTGAAGAAGGTCGGTGAATGCTGGAAACTAGAATATTTTTCCATAACAGAACAGCAGGACTGTGTTCGTTTTCTTATGATAACTAGCTTTAGAAATCAACTTTTGGAACACCTGGACGAACAAAACATAAGATTCTCTTAAGTTTTTAAAACAGAACCCACTAGTTTCTTATCCAACACTAGCCAGTATTACTTTCAGTGAAAGTGATAGGCTTGAAGAGAGAAATAATCACCTCAACAGGTTTAGCGTGAGGTTCAACTGCATTAATTTCTTGAAGGAGTTCATTCTTATAAATTTCATCGTCAAGGTAAATTAGTAAATGAATCCAATGATATCTTTTTGTTAGGTAAAATCCACAGGCTTACTTCGGACTCGGGCCCATCCGCAACTCAAAAGCTTAAGCCAATGGGTTGCTAAACCTTCGTCTCTTATAAACCTGTAAATTTCCTCTCAACTTTTTCATGTGGGACTATCTCTAACATCTACACTCACCGTTCTCCATATCGGAGAGAAACCGTCCCTACAATTCTCCCCCTTCTCGACTATGTGGAGGACTTCGAGCTGGGCTTCCACTTCTGGACTCGGATACCAATTGTTAGGCCCTTCATTAGCCATGAGTTCCACACTCGGGTCTTGGTGTGGTGTGGGTTTGCACGCGTAGCGTGTGCACTTCCCTAGGATCGTTACCTTGGGTAAGAAAAAACTTTGTCCATTGGCAATTGCAGACATGTCGCCATACGGTCATTTAGGGTCGGCAATGACACATGAATTGCTGCCACTTCCGAAAGTACTCATCTTTTGTATCCTTGAGTCTAAAATTGTTTTCCATCTTATCAGAGTCGGTTTGAATGATTATGCAGGCTCCGCCTGTAGGCTTCCTATGCATGTCTGACTTAGAGGCGAATGCAATGAGATGCAGCTCAAGTGCTTGGGCAAAACATGGCATGTGAATTTGCTCGGTTACCCGGATAGAAGAGAGAGAGTGTTTTCCTCAGGCTGGATCAAGTTCTTGAGAGATAATTCTCTACATCAAGGGGACATCTGTGTGTTCAAGCTTAGAGCACTGAACGCGTTCGATGTAGTTACTTTCAGATGTGCATGTTAGATATTATCTACTCGAGTCATGTATAGTTGAAGGGTTGAAGGGGCAAAAACAATGTTCATACCTCAGTAGTGATCTCTATGAGAAACTCGATATTTGCTTTGGTTCCATTATTTTGATGACTCAAACAATAGTTTACGTTTTGGAGTGTCGACAACTATGGTAATGTTTTTCCCTTGAGGATTGCATGGCTCAATCATTATGTGATTTTGAGGATCATGATTTACTGCTGCTCCAGTGTGGAAGTATGCATTTTCTTTGGGCCTGAGGTGAATTCCTCTTTTATTTCATTCATAGTCAATTAGAACAAAGGAATCTTCATTTACATCAGCAGAGTAACCTCTCTTGCTATTTCTAACATCCTCATCTAACAGATCCTGTAAAGGAGATAGTGTTTGCTCAACCCATCCATCAACACACATCTCCCTTTTCGAACACGACCGCTGTCCAATCCAAGCATTTGTTGGCCTTCCTTCGCACCAGGATAAGCTTCAAGCTTCTGCAATACCTCTTGCTTTCGATGATCTCAGTCCTTAGCTTAGCTTTTGAAACCACACTTCAGAATCAGTTTCCATTATAGCATCCTTCCATTCCTTCTTCTTGGTTAGCTCAACCCCCTCTCCCACTGCCAGAGCTTCAATAACTTCTGGGGCATCATCACCTTTGGATTTCATTCGCAATCCTCCCATCACTTCTCCTCTGCAGTTCCTTGCTATTACACCAATTCCTGCAAGGGGCATCAATCATCACCCTTTAGTTTTATGAAATTCTTTCTTTTGCTACTTCCCAGATTACTACGATGCTCTTCATTTGCTCAAATTGGTCTATTATTCGAAGTTTCTGTAGTTCCAATTAATTCGACAGTCCAATATTAACAGCAGTTCTGGAATCATACCATAGTAAGTGCTCGAACTCATGTTCTACTGGTGATAATATGGGACATACTGTGACAACATGGAATACAAACAAATATTTAATTCAGTGTTTCATCTATTTTGGCCGACTTGCTATTTTAAAGTATTTGAATAAAATGACAGTATTAATTTATATATCTTGCATCTCTATATTTTTTTGGTATAGATATATAAAACTAGAAAATACAGATGAAATTTAAATGGGTTAATTACGTTAAAAGGCCCCCCCTTTGTAGTCAATTTCAAATATCTTCCACGTTTCAATTGTAATGAAAAAAAACCTATGGGTTCCAAAAATTTTGATGTGGAACAGCTGCCAAAACTTTTTATTCATCTGTCTTTCTTGATCCATATCTTTCGAATTCGGGTCTTGGAAGGATCACCATAGCTCACAATTGACCACCCAGACCTCTTTGTAGATCGTCATGGAAGTTTTAAATCCTCCGGCGGCCATGCCAAAGATCTTATTAGACAACAGTGAGTCGCCTAAATCTCTCTTTATTGATTATGACGGTGAATTATATAATCACTTTTTATCAAAAAAATACTAATAGTTTACAGGCTTATGCAATCCCGAGTCACTTGAAGGCAAAAAGGGAACAACAGATTATTAAAATGGTCAAATATTAGCATAGATCAGAACCTATAAGCTTTTTCTTGTAACAATTAATTCAAACACTGGGATACATTTGAAGCTAACGGCAAATTAAGGTTGGGCCATTGTACACAATTAATCCAATTTAAATTGCATAAAATTATCGAGGGTGCAGGGTAATAGCGCACGCTCTGGTCTGGTAATTAAATGGTTCCAAGTTCGATACTCATGTGAGATTACTCATACCTCTTTATTAGATATATTGGCTTGTTTGATTTCAAAGTAGGATTTTAAAATCCTACTTTAACTTAATTCTACCCACAACAAAATAAAATAACTCATACAAAGTCAAAGGGTGAGCCTCATTTATATCACTCCTTTTCAAAATCAAAATCTGATTTTAAAATCCTACTTTGAAACCAAACGCAGCATTAGGATTTCTATTGGGCCTCCCCCGTAACCCTGTAACCGAAAAAAGAAATTGCGTACAATTTAATAAACACAAAGGAAACTTAGCTGCAAAAAAAAAAAAGAAAAAGAACTTACTATAATTATTCATTTATTTCTTTTCAGTAGTGAATTATTCATTTATTTCATGGTTATTTAAATGCTTGCGAAAATTGAGGAGCTATAATTAGATGCTTTTTTTTCTTTTTTGCGATTCTATTATATAGTAACTAATTTATCCCATTTTTTTCATATATATATGGTAGTTTGAAAAATATATTTTATCTCAAATTTTGTACTCACCATAAAGAAACTATTTTATACAATTTCTTTCTTAGAGCAACCCAAAGTTGGAAAAATTTCCTCTATCTTTTATATCGGAAAGTTTTCCTCTATCATTTTGATTTGGCTACTGTTAGAAGCTCCAACAAATGCTTAAAATTGTGATAATGCAATTTTCATTTTCATGGATTTTTTAAGTGTAGATACCTATGCTGTGTAAAAGGTAAAAGATTATATTTTCACCTATTACGTTAACTTATTTTATTTTATATATAGATTTATAATAATAAGGAACTAACACACACACACAGCTATATATATATATATATGTATATATGTATCTTGAAAATGGTCAACATTTATATTGCATTAATTGATAATCATTCCTACGGGGTCTATATCTCTTCTTTAAGGATTTCGATGATTTAGTTATTATTTATATACTTGTTTCAATTCACATAAGATTACTCAATGATATAAGAAGCTTAAATTCAGCATAGAAGTATTTTGTATGAATTGTTTATAATGGTAACTTCTAATGTTCATCGGCCTAATTTTACTTTTCGGTAACTGTGATTATGCTTTATTTAATCAAAAAAATTGTCAATTGATTTCAACAGTTGATTAAGTGCTTTACTGTTAGTTAATTTGTTACCCTTAAATAGCCAATAAGATAATTCATAAATTAGAGATACTTTACATATTCATATGAATTTAACCTATATATATTTTTATTAGTATTATTATGTTTTACAGCTTGACGTGAAAATACTTTTCACGTGCAACGCATGTAAATTCACTTGTCTATATCTATATTCTATATTATATATAGTAAAATTAACTTTGAAGTGCAATAAATGCGCTTCAATTAATGCATTCAAAAAATTATAAAAATATAATTACTATTTTAATAATTATTAAAAATAATATAATTTGAAAATATCGAAATGCTAACAAAAAATACATTATATTTTTAATCAAGAGTAAAAAAAATGAAAAAGTATATAAGACTAAGAAATTAAATCTATGAATAAAACGGTATTGGACATTCTCAATTTTATTAGAATAATATTTGCATTTTTATACAAAATTGATGATCATGTTAAAATATTAAAATTAATAATATATAAATTATTATATTTAACATTATAAAAGGTTAAATACAATCAGAAATTCATATAGATATATAATTAAAATAAGCAAGTGTAATACACTGGAAAAATTAGTTGCAAAATTATTATTTAATCGTAAACTTATCCTAATTGTAATTAAAAGTTACTCCGATTCTTATGTAAAAAGTTATTCTACTTTATTGAAAAATATTGTTTTAAATTACATTTGATAATGAAAAGTATTATTATTCTAAATAAGAAAATTGATCTTTCTAAATGTGATTAGTGAAAATAACATGATAATCTATATATGAAAGTCAATCCAACCAACATACGAGATAGAGCACTAGTATGTAGTAAATTTGACTACCCTTTACAATGAATGTTATTGATTAATGCAATAAATTATACGTAGATTTTTTTTAAAAACAATAGCTGACCAAATAATAAACAAGAAAAAAGATATTATAATAATTTATACTAAAAAATAATTAATTAAGCATATATAATTATTACAACCACTAATTATATAAACTTACAAGTATATTTAAAAATAAAATTTAACATGTGAACATAAGGATTTTGAATGGCACTATGTTAACGATATACAAACAAAGTATGTAAATATGGAGCGTATATTAGGTAAATGATTTGTTACTTAGTAGGATTTTTATGAAAAATATTGACACGAGACACTAATTCATTTTCTATAAATGAGTAATTAAACGTATCATTAGATATAAGTCAATTAACTCAAATTTTATTATCTAGAAAATATTCATATAAAAAATTTTGAAATTTTGCTACACCAAATAAACTTAAATTTTTGTAATAATAGTTTACACTCTAAAATATTATAGCAATTTAAGTACATTTCCATCTATAATGTAATATAATTTTCAGTATATTATTTGGTAGGTCTCTCTATATTTCTGGAAATTCTATGTCTTTAATTATTATTGTATTCTAATATTGATTGAAAGAGGTTTATCTTAGAAAAAATTATTATATATTTATTATTATGATGCTTATTTTTAAAATTAAAATAAAATAATTTGTATAATAATTGGTTTAGTAATGCAGAAACTAAAAAAATTTACATGTTTGATTTTTAATTTAAAATATTATTTATTTATTGGAGAGGTTACATGGTATGAGAAATAAAAGAAATTTTATTATCATAATTGTGTTTTTTACACGTTGATTATATGACCTTAATTTACACGTGTTCCTTTTCATTAAAACTACTCAATTGCAAATTTATCAAAAAGCAATGGTTTCAATTATATTAAGCGTCTTTCAAATATACTCTAATACAAATTTGAATAGAATCATTATATGAAAAATCTGTGCATCGCACTATAATTTCTATAATAAGAATAATGTTATAACAATTTATGAATCTACGGTAATATAAAATGTAAACATTAAATAATTGAAATGGAGATATCATAAAAAGATAATATGAAAAATATATAATAAAGTTTTGTTCGAAAATCTATTAAAAAAGTCCATCTAATATGCACACCAATTGAGATCATTAGTTGAAAATTACTTTTATGTTATCAAAACATAAAAAGTAATATATATATATATATATATATATATATTTTGGTAAAGAGTAATATAAAATTTTATTGGGCCTAAAGTTGATAAAATAAAGTTCCGTGCCGATTACATAAGTAGGATCTCAAATAATATAACATTTTCAACACCAAACAAGATTAATTTCATTAAATAAGCATTTAATAAATTATTAATTACCTAAACTATTACCACTTAATTTTCACTGCTTAATTTTAAAATTTCAAATCCAAATAAACACATGCTTATATAAGGAAATGGAGTCTGCGTCAACAGCTGTTGACGGATTCGGCCTCACCAAAGATATACTTTGGAGAATCCCCGTCAAGTCTCTTGTTCACTGGCAGTGCTCCTTGAAGCAATGGCGTTTCTGACATCCATCGTGCCTTCCTCTAGAGATGCACACTGACCACTTTTCAATTCGCACCTCCAGAAACATGTGAGGATAAGCAAATCACCTCGCCTATCCAGTGACCACGACAATATTTGCCTTCTGACCATCGACGAGGACCGCAGGGTCTTGAGTCAACCGGACATTGAATCTATTATGTCATGAATCTCCTATCGAGACACGGTATTCTTTCCAGTGGCACAGACGCAACCAAGGCCAAGTCAATAAACTTTAACATCCCATGTACATTCCCTCGCTTTAAATCTTAGAGGATCAACGTAATTTATTCCCTATCATAATCAGTTTCATGATCAAAGATTTTCATTTTCATGATATCTTTAAGGAGTGAAGCCCTCCGAGCCTCATTTATTAAAAGAAGGTCCGCAGAACCTCTTTCTTCTGTTCCACAGACACACAGTCTGTCTCTTTCATGAAAGAGGAAATCAACCTCGTACGTGTCTGCAGCTTTGGACCCGGCAAGATTCACTCTCCATTGGTCAGCACAGCCATGCTCTGCTCCGGGAAGAAGAAACTCTCCATGGACAAAAGATACGGTCGCACCCTTTTGCTCTCCATTGGTTCAGTACAGCCGTGCTCTGCCTTTCTCATAGTTGACCCGACAGGAAAAGCAGAGCTTTTTCACTCCTCAAATAAGAACATGGGGAAGAAAGTTCACTCTTTTATATCATAATATCATCAGTCTCTGCGGGGATACTTGGAGCACATCGTGACTGCAAGCTCTCGGTCATTCTCAAATGGCTTCTCCGAGAACTGGAAGGAATGAGCAGCTCCATCGGACCCGTTACAAGCCAGAACATCCCCATTTCTTAAGGGTCATACTTCCTGAGCTGCTACAACTTGGGAAGCTGGTAAGTCGCCCCCTATTTTACCGTTATTCTTCATCTACAGCACACAGTCTGTGTCTGAAAATAGAATTTTTTGTTTCTAAGCTTGTACGTTGCAATGATCTTGTTGGGTTCCTAAGGCGAAATAGGCCCCAGCCAACAGTTTGTTCTGTTACTTCTGATTACAGCGTTCAGTTCAGACGTATAAAGCTTAGCTGAACTCCTCAGATGTATCGTGTAACTATAGTAATAGCATGATACAGACCATAACTTCGCTGTTTAATTTCTCCACCATGGAAGCCATTTGAGACTTCTGCATCTGAAGACTCCACTGCTTGTTGATGTTATCACAAAAGTTGCATCACTGCGTATTTTGTGCTCCCCTACTATATGCTGCTCGCTAAGGAAAAATTTTCAACCTTTCTTTTAGCCAATTCCAAAGGCTTTTGTAAAGAGCTATGGGGACAACTTGTTAAACTGGGTACTCCTTGCGGTCCCGAGTGGTCAAACTTGGACCATTCAACTGGAAAAGCACAATGGGACTGTTTGGATGGGGCAGGGTTGGATGAACTTTGTGGAGTATTTCTCTGTCATACCCAAATACTCCATAAGCTTTCGGTGGGAAGGAAGCTTCTTGTTCCGTACTGTTATATTTGATCAGACCGGGTGTGAGATCAAGTATCCCCTGTGGTGTAGCCACTGCAAAAGACTGAAGGTTAACGATGTTTTTCCATCACAAAAAAGGGAGGGAACTCATGAGAATGCCAAAATGGCTGCTGAAGCGGATGATGACTACCGTACTCACCTATCAGCTTTGGGTGTTAACATAAGATCTGGTATGTTAAATACAATATACAAGCCAGGTCCATTCTTGTGTTTACTGCTATTTTCATAAGACACAAAAAACTGAAGTTTTTGTCATGATGGATTTCTATTTCCAGAAAGGGAGGAAGCTCGTGAAGTTGATAGTGATGTCAAGATGCCCGCTGAAGAACATGATGATGACTTCCGCGCTCACTTATCAGCTTTAGGCATAAATATAAGATCTGGTATGGTGAATATAGACAGTCCATGTCCATTCTTGTGTTTACTGCTATTTACATAAGGCATGCCTTTTATCAGTTTCCATCCTCGCTTTTACAGTTCTTCTGCAGGAAGAATTCATCCAAAAACCAACACTTCTATTGGTAGAGGACTTAAAAATTAAATGATTCTTGTCTGCACTGTATTTCAATCTATTAGATGAATCATCTATGAAATTGAAAGAAATCACCTGCACAAAAATTTCTAGTTTTATACAAAACTCAATTTTGTCTCGCTTCCATATCTTTCACATCAAACATGGCCTATAGTTTTCAATATGGGATCTCCACATTCATCAAACAGATTAAGAGTATGATATCGAAGATCATAAATTTGACCCAAATTTGAGTCTAAAGAGTGAGATTTCCACGATGTTCCATATAATGTAGGTAGGGCAACTGCTGCAGGAGGGGTCACATATCATACACATGATGAAGCTAAGTTAGCATCCTCCCAGTTCCACTCAAACTACCCCTTCTTTCGGCTTATACTGAGGCCAAGTTACATGCGGAATGGACAAGCAGTAAGATTGTATACAGAAAGATTTTCAAACTTCTGCATATAGTTTATAGAATGGACATGCACCTCTTTAAGCATACTTCTTGTCAGCCTCTCGTTGTTTCCTAGATGAGATGACGAATAAGAAGTACCTATTTAGACTATTTCCAAAAGATAGTTATTTGAGTTAGCTTTCAAAAATAGTTTAAATATCTTTAATCCATTGTCGTTTGGACTTGTCTTTTGGAATAAATCTTGAAAACCGAGAGAAGTGAGATGGGTTTAGCAACCGGTTCTGGCAATTTGTGACTGGTGCTGAAGAATGTGGGTGTTTGCTCGAATCTGGAATCTTTTAAACAACACACCAATTGATCTGTTTTTATTTTCTTATCAACTAGCTTCTGAAGACAACTTTAGAAACACTTCACATGAAAACATAAAAATTGTCTTCGGTTCTTCAAACAGAAAACTGCTTGTTTTATACCTGATACTGGTTGGTATTGCTTTTGGCGAAAGTGATGAGACTGGGTATTCATCTAAACAAGTTAAGCATGATGTCCAATGATCTGCATTCAGTTCTTGAAGGAATGAACTTTTTCCCTCCTTGTAAATTCTCTCATCAATTTGAACAAGGAAATTTGACACTAAGTGACTCCAGTGCTAGATATCTAATGGCAAGAGAGAGTTTTGTCCATTGACAAATGAAGATATGTCGCCAATTACAGTAGTCTAGGGTGTGTCATGGCTCAGGAATGTCTGCGCAACTCCTGAAAGCACTCTTTTCTTCTTCTTTTTTTACCACAGAGTCCTAAATTGTTTGTAATTTTACTGAAAGTCGGTTTTAATGATTGTGCAGTGGTTGCCTCTGAGCCTCATCAGCAGATACGCAGGGTACAGGATCCATGTCATGCAACTTAAGCATTCGGGCAGATCGTGGCGTGTGAATATGCACACATACTCGGATAGAAAACGGGCAGTCTTTTGTCGAGGCTGGGTCAAATTCTTGGAAGACAATTCTCTACATGAAGGGGACATCTGCGTGTTTGAGCGTACAGCACCGAACAAGTTCAATGTCATTACTTTCATATGTGCTCATTAGATTTGTTCTGATTGATGCATGTATCCTTGAAGGGGCAAAACGGTTTTTATGCCTCAGTAATGATAACTGAGGTAAGTCTATATTTCCTTCCGTTCCATTAGGTTTAATGTGTCAGCAACGGTGATGTTGTCTAACTTGTCTTTGGTTAATGTCTAGTCTGTCTCTACATGTTTTTCCTTGAGGATTGCTTGGCTGGATCATTTTGTGATTGTGAGATCATGATCTACTATCTACTGCATCTTCCTACGACTGATCATTTATGCAGGTTTACTCAAGTGTGGGACTAGATCTATTAACACGTCAAACAGGTCCGTTTGGCTTGTCAGAAACTTGTAAAAAAACTTGTTTTGGGTTTCTCAAGTGAAGGGGTGGTGAGAAACGATAGCTACTCAACTTTAGTAGTGTTTGGCCTCAGAATTCTCATACATAATATTCTTTTTCGAGCAACTCTTTCTGAGTGATTCTACAACGTTCCGTCAATTTTTTACCGAGAAAGAACACATATATTCTTCACTGTTGTATCAAGAATGTTTAAATCTATCTCACTGACTTGTGATTTTATTTCGCGGAAGTAAAGTGCTTTCCATATGACAGCATTCCTTTATTCAGCAAAAAAGAATATGCCAGCGTTCCTTTGCAACTGTATGAGTTCTGGCACGGAAGGTTCAGAGGCTCTGGACAAGTTTGAAAAAACCATTTCCATACTGATACTGTGCACCAGCACTTGCAGTCCAATCTAAACAGGTCCAGGAGCTTAATAAGAATATCCCGTTAAGCACCCATAGTGACATGGATATGAATCAGGGGGCAGAGCTTACTGGCCTCTTCAGATCGAGATTCAGAAGAACAGAAAAGAAAAGGGGGCCATGATGCAAATGAAAGGCCTAGTTTACATTGAAGGAATCTTGAAATTAAGCCCTCTGTTTCCATTGAAGAGTGGCCCAACAATTCCAGGATGTGGCGACTAAAACGTGCACCTTCTCAAAGGACCAATGGAGTTTGCACGGGCAGTCGCCTCTGATGAACTTTCGATTTTCTGCAAAAACTCTTAACCTGTACTCCAAAAATATTTTATAGACACTATTTTCACTCTTGTGAATTCATTTCTTTTTCTCCTCTGTATCATTTTCTTTGGATGATTTAGATTTATGTGCAGCGAGATCGTTTGCCATGTCTAGATTTAATATAATACTAGGTTTTTGGCACATATATGATATATGTCTGATTGATATCGCATGTCTATTTCTTGAAGTTTATGTTAATGTTTTCTGCAAACTCAGAGGACATGGAAGAAAAGCAATTGCAGTGTGTTTCAGGAGTTTGTTACAGACGGATTTGGCCTCATCAGAGGTATAATTTGGAGAGTCCCCATCAAGTCTCTCATTCCATTCCAGTATGTCTCGAAGCAGTGGCAATCTGTAATCTCCGATCCCGCCTTCCTCCAGAGACACACTTGTGCTACCGGCAATTCGCTTCTCTGGAAGCACACGAGGATCAGTTGGTCACTTCACGTACTCATTGACCGCGAGAATTTCTCCCTCTGCACCATGACGGCAATAGGAAACACGGAACCTTGATTCTTGATGGCATGAATGGACCGAATTGACCTTTAAGCCAACGATATTTGGCTCATGCCATGGCCTGTTACTAATCAGGACCGGTGAGTCTGAATTCGTCTTCTGGAACCCATGTACCAGATCATCCAGGAGAATAATACAGAATTTCATGATATCCATTGATAACAACTAATAATTGCAAGTTCCAACACACCTCGTGTTGTGTAGCCTTTTCCATCATCGCATTATGTCAGTTCTAACCAGCGAATGTACATTATTCCACATGCCCTCACGTGCTTGCCGTGAAGGTGGAGTTCAGGTCATGACCAGTTTTTCAAGGATTCAGTAACAGTTACAGCGTCTTTGATGCCGCCACTTCCCCTCCAATGTTATTGGTAGAGTGGATTCCTGCTACTTCCAATGACAACACAAAGATATGAATAATATAACAGCAAGAAGTCGATTTAACCTGATTTTCATTCAACCCCAGTGCAAATGTACAGAGCAGGCAAAAGCATGATCAAATTCAAATTATCGTGTGTTTGTGAATTGTGCCATATATCGGAATGTGTATACTATGAAAGGTTAGGTGAATTACATACCACGAAGAGAATGGTTGCACAGTGTTCGACAACCTCGAAGTTTATCCAGATGTCATTGAGACTCCTGTGCTCATAAAAAAATCAATACAATCAGTTGGCAAGGACAAATTAAATTAATTTTAGTCCAGACCAAAGGCTAGATAGTGTTATTATTTCGATTTTTGTACCTGTGCTTTTGTTGTCCTTGTCCAAAATAGGCGACCAGTGTTTCCATCTGGACAGGATTAGGGCAGGAAAAAAGGAATTTCAAGTCAGATCAATCATATAATAGTCAAGTGGTATAAACGAGCCAATAGACCAAGAATGCCTCGTAGCGTTACAAATAAAAATACACCAAAGAAAACGTTCGGAATGAGCACCAAAAGAAAAAATGTATTAATTTGCAGCAGACTCAATTCTCTGTGCATGATCCGTTGGCTGCTATATTTAATATCTTCATTTGTTACTTAGAATAATTAAAAAGACCGTCGGGAGGTGAGGAAAAAATATGAGTTGAAGATTGCAGCTGCATTATTCTCTTTCAGATTAAAAAGTCCACTACGTGACCGATATAGTGTATTGTTTCATTGTTTGCTAGTTTTCACGAAAAATCAGGTGATATGCCATATGGTTTTTCTCTTGGCTTGTTTTTCCATTAAGGATACTTGGCTCGACCATTTTGTGATTGCTGCATCATGGTTTTGCTGCATCTTCCTGCAAGTTATCACTTTTGCATGTTTAAAATATAGTTTGGAACCTGATTTATCAACACTTGACACGGGTCCATTTGGCTTGCGCAGGAGTTTGTGTCGGCTCACCCAAGCCGAATTTGAGGTGATAAACAGATAGCTGATGTTCAACTTAAATAGTATTCGGCCTTAGAAATCTCATACATCACATTATTTTTCGAGCAGCTCGTCCTGATCGTAAGACATTCCGACACATACAAAAACAGATTGGTCTGAGCTAACCAAATGATTAGTCAAGACTCAAACAGATAGATATCAAACAATGAATAAACACGGGATAGACAACATCAGCAGCACTGAGACAATACTCCAACACATTCCATCAGTTTCTACTGAAAAGAACGCACATATATATTCTCCTTCATTGTCATATCGAGGATGTCGAAAGTCCGATGTAAATTGCCTTCCCGGATGAAAGCAATTCTTCGCAATTGTATTAGTTTCGAGCATGGGGTATTTGAAATAACCATATCCAAACAGTTCAGGAGCTCAATTAAACACCTAGGATGACATAAGTGTAGGTAAACTATGCTCTATCCTGATCAGTTTCATAACCTCAGATTCTCTTTTTTTGATTGCACGATTGACAAGTTAGCCCTCTGAGCCTCTTTTCTATAGACACAGTCTGTCTCTTTGCTGAAAGTGGAAATTAAGACCCTGCAAGGATCTCCAGGAATCAGACCATCTTGATCTCTCTGCTGCAAAGTTGGTTGCGTTGGGGAAGAAACTCTCCATGGTGGACAAAAGATACGGCCCGTACCTTTTTCCTTTCCATTGGTCATTCATTACAGCCATTCTTTGCCCTACTCTCTGATAGAAAAGAAAGCTGAGCCTTTGCAGTCCACTCGGAATTCCTCCGGGAAGCATGCCCATTGTAGGAAGAGTCTTGGGTGTGAAAAAGTTCACTCTTTTATCATTTCATTAGTCTCTGCTTGGAACATATTGTGACTGCAAGCTCTTAGTCATTCTCCATTGTAATCGGTTCAGACGAAACTGCTTATCCCGATGGCTTCGATGTTCTCCGAGAACTGGAAGGGATGAGCAGCTTCGTCGGACCCATTACAAGCAGGAGCAGTCCCATTTCTTTAGGGTCATACTCCCTGAGCTGCTACGACTGTGGAAGCTCGTAAGTCTGCCCCATATTTTCATCTAGAGTTTGCTCCTGTTGGGCTCCTTAGGCAACGTTATATTAGAGGTCCCAACCAACAGCTTGTTCTGTCACTTCTGAGAAACGTTCTGTTCGGGTTCTTCTTTGCTTCATGTTGCTCATTGTAGAAAGGTATTCCTCCGTCCTCAAGTTGATTCCGATTATAAATGAATTCATACCTCAAATTGTAGAAAGGTACCAGATGGAACTGAATATAATTGCCTCCATAAAATATTTTCCAGTTTTATATGAATTATTCATATTTGTGATGCGTCCACGCATTTCATACCAAGCATAGCTTAAAGTCCAATCTAGGCATATGAGATCTGTAGACACAGAAAACATCGCGGGGTATATGATTTCAAACTTCAATTATTGAACTTATATTTATGATCCAATTGCATGAGCCTAAAGGTACGAGCTTTCCTTTTATGTTATGGATAATGTAGGTACTAGGTAGGGCAAGTCTTGCAGGGGATCAGGCCTCATATTGTACTTCTGCTGAAGCTGTATTAGCATAACCAGTTCGTTTTAAACTAGCCCTTCTTTTGACTTATACCGAGGTACTCACAGAGTGGACGAGCGGAAACATTTTGTACCTATGGATTTTCAAACTTTTGCGTGTAGCCTATAAAATTCTCAAGCACCTATTTAATAATTCGTCTTGTTGGCATCGTATTGTTTCCTAGATTAGCTCTAGACAGACGAATATAAAATACCGCAATTGATACGTAGGATGTTTCGACTGTTCCCAAAAAATTGTTATTCGAGTTAGCTTTCAGAAACGATTCAAACATCTCCAGTCCATGATTGTTTGGAGCTTTCAAAATATTTTTTGAAATCCAAGAGAAATTGTTAGATGTTGTCCGAGAGCTGCTATGTCTTTGTTAAACGTCTGTAGTTTCTTTGTTTGTTAAGCAGTTTTATTAATATGCAGTTAGGTCCTTAAGTTCTAGTTACTCTGCTTATAGGGACTTTGTAGCCATTTAAGGATTGTTAGACGTGAGTGCAGGAGCAGTTCTGCAGTTTCTTCATTCGTTTGAGAGCAGTTTCTGTTCTGTCTCTCTTTTATGTATTGTTCCTCGTACTCAAAACTCCGTTCTGCAGAGTGAATATATGTTTTCTTTCTTCCTTCACCTCACTCTGTCCTGTGTGAGTGTGAGAATGAGTTCTGCAGAAATAGTAAAATTAAACAACAGAACTGAACTGGATTTAGCAACCTGCTCCAGCAATTTGTGATTGGTCTATGGGGGTCAAGCTGCGGGTAGATTGATGGTCTGTTCCGGTGGTGAAGAAGGCGGGTATTTGCTGGAAACTAGGGTCTTTTGTTTCACAGTATACCAAGAGGTACGTATTTCGGTTCTCAAACAGAAAATCATATTCAACAGTGCCCGGTGTTGCTTTTTGAAAAAGTGCTGAGACTGGAACAGAGAAGTTATCATCTCAACAGATTAAGCATTGTGGTGAGTGATCTGCATTAAGTACTTGAAGGAGTGAATTATTTTTCCTTCAATGAATTAATTTTGTCATCATTTTAAACAATAGAGATATTAATTGAATAAATTAATGATAGATATTCAATAACAAGTAATGTGGAGCACGGGTTCTTGAGTCTTGATAGCATGAATAGACCGGACGTGACTTTTAAGCCTGATTTGGCTCGTGCAATGGCCTGTTGCTCATTAGTAGTGCCGAGTCGGAATTCGTGTTGTCGAACCCCGTTACAAGGAGGATAACAGGATTCTGCCCTGACAAGCCCTGGGATGCCGAAATTCTCTCTGGTCTCACATATGATGGAGCAAGCGAGGATTTCAAGGCGGTTGCGATCGCCGGAGTGCCCGTCCCTATATATTCTCCTATAGGAGGAACTCTTGGACACACGGTGATACGGGTGGCTTCCCATTCCCTTACTGGCCATCGGGCGCTTTCTACACCGGGCCTACGGTCAATGGGTGCCATCACCGGGTCGTCACATATCCATTTTTTGACGACTCAGAGTTGCCGACAAATGCCCTGATGTTCTTCGATGCTGTGAAGGAGGACTTCAGGTGATGACCAGTTTTTCGAGGATCCAGTGAGAGTTCTTGTAGTCTGAATTATCTATTTGTTCACGCCCTTATGGTCTATTGGTCTCGACCAAATATATATTATTCAAAGTACTGAGAACTCTAATTGTTTATCGGTTTTGGTTTATCAGAGAACATTAATTAAATTTACTCAGTTCTATGACTCCAATGGTTCGTCAGAAATCGACTGTTCTGTAATGAAATTCCTTATTCAGTTGACATTGTTCCATGGATCAGGGAGGTGCCCCTGCTGCCCGACACGCTCAGGAGGGAGGACTACTTTGAGGTCGGGATGCTATATGGCTGCCTGAGCATTGTCATGATGAGCTCAGTATGGAACTACCGAGAGGTCAGGATCTGGTCGACAAAGGAGTATGGACGAAGGAGTGTGCACATTTTGAGGGTTCCAATCGAGACAAACTTCTCAAGACCGGTTGGTTAGGTGACGAGCCGAGGCCATGGAGGAATGGTAATGGAGAAGGATGTGAAACAAGTGGTGGAGTTCAATGTTGGGAATAAGACCATAGCACGGTATGATGATACAAATGATAGAACTACTGTCTACGTCGAATCGATTGTATCTACATGGGGACTGTGACCAACGGAGAAAATTGAGTTGATTGATTACGTGTGTATATATAATATATATCCATCGACTGATCATGTCTTTTTTGTTTTTCCTTGGAACGATATTTAATGCGTTTTAATATAACAGCCAAGTCAGTCCGGTAGTGAAAAATTCATGCGCCATAAATCACGGCAAAGAAACAAATATTATATGCATGAAAGCGTTGGCCCTTGGAGCATCAGATTATTTTCCATCACTCATCTTCTAAGAAACGAAAGGAATCGTTCGAGCCGTCTTTGAATACATATAAAAGGCGACAGGACGAACATGCCTCTGGATCGATTATCTGAGAAGTGAATGGGAGTGTTTGAGCAAGTTGGTGAGTGGTTGGCTCCCTTGCTGAGCTTTGTTTAGGAGGTTCTTCACTCCCTCTGTCATCTGTTAAAAAATCATTACACGTATAACATTGCAATCAATTATAAGATTAATTGTCATGTTTATTAAATCTTGCAGTCACTGATTAAAAGCTGGATAAAAAGGGTTGAATTAGACCTTGCCAAGGCTGGTTCCTCTAGAATACGGAAGAGGTCTTCTTATGGAGGTCGAAGCTGGGGGAGATTTCCTCGAGTTGGTATTCATAGATTCAACTGATTCTTCCAAGGATGATGTTCTGCTGGGCAGTTTCCCGTGATTGTTATGGCTTCTGCTTCGAGTTATGATCGAGGAAGAAGGATGCCACTTGCCTACCAATATTCTAGGTAGGCTCGATTCCTGCTAATTCCAAGTGTAACATGAATAAATGAATAACAAAACAGCAAGAATTCCATTTGATCTAGGTTTATTCAACTCCGTCGTGAACGTGGATTGTGGAGGTTTAGGCCAAAGCCTGATCAAGTTCGAATCATCCAATATACTGAATTGTTAATGTGCTATATCTAATATATGTATGCTATGAAAGGTCAAATGAAGTTCGTACCAGGAAGAGAACAGTTGCGCAGTGCTTGACGACCTCAAGGTTCATCCGCACGTCATCGAGACTCCTAAGCTCATCAAAAATCAATACAATCAGTTGGGTCGGGCAAATTAAAGTAATATTCTAGTCCAGACCAATGGCTATATGTACAGTAATTATTTCGATCTTTGCACCTGTGCTTTTGTTGTCCTAGTCCAAAATAAGCTGCCAATGTTTCCATCTACAAGATCGTGCCATGGAGATTAAAAAAACAAAATTCAGGTCATATCGATCATGCAATAATCATTCAAGAGCTTTAACAGAAACAAAAAGAGGTGCATACCTTCATATTACCAGCTCTACGGCCGAACTTTTCCGTTAACACACCTAAAGAATCGATCACTCCAACAGGTGAAGGAGGGGCCCTTCCGGTCGCAGCAAATGCTTCCTTGATCCGGATGCAATCGAACCTTTGAATGTTGTGGCCCGCCCATACCCTGCCATTCAAGATGTTGAATATCTTGTCCGCCACTTCCTCGAATGTGGGGGCGTCAGCTACGGCATCGCGTGTGATCCCATCCCTCCGACCCGACCTCAAGGCGACCATGGAGAGGTCCTTGGGTCTTATGAGCGTGGTGTAGCTTTCGAGCTCCACGAGCTTCCACGGACAGACAACAATGGCTCCGAACTCCAGCACAGAGAAGCCTTGCCCGGTTCTCCTTGGAACGGTCGTTTCCAGGTCGAAGAAGACTATTTCTGTTCTGTGGCTTTTCCATGAGTGGATGCAACCTGATGCATCCATTCCCACTAGTCTTTATTACTTCTGTCCTTGTTGCGTCTTATCACGAACAGGTACAATCTCAGAGGGAATCCTGAAAGTCGGGATTCTGCCACCTTTAGTCGTTGATTGGTCAAGCTGATCCTGTCATGGTAATATTGCCCGAGTTTTATAAACTGTTTCCAGGAGGGGAATAGAATTCTTGCAACAAGAGATTGATTTTCTTGTGGTTCAAGTTAAGTGTTAAGAAAAGATTGGTGAATGAAATGGTCCTTAGCTTATCAAGGATGTCTTATGGATGACTAGAGGAATGGGGAGGGAATATTATGAGCTGTGGCTGATCCAGAAATGCCCTTCCCCTTGGGCTTTCTAAACGTTTTCCAGCAAAACCTTCTCGGGAATCTCACCGGGAAATTCCGAGGTTCCTTCATCCATGAGGAGATGCAAGAGGATGTTAGATATATCCGGAAGCAAGAGTTGTGGTTCAATTGCCCGAAACGGAGTGGTCCCATGCAGAGGAATTGGAGAGGAATTTATTCCAAATTTCATGTGCAAGACAATGTTCTAACAAAATCTGAACTCGTGGGCCTTTCAGTTGAAATCAAATTCGGCCTGTTAAGAACCCATAATGAGCCTAGGTTCAGGCCCAATGATGGAATCATCCATGGCCATGGGAATGGCCTTTGAAGAGCAAACTTTGCTCTGGGACTTGCTTCCAGTCATGATCAACCATTTGATTAGGCAATTTTGATGTTATCCACAATCACAAACAATTGCTGTTTCCTAGCTAATGCAGCTTTCTTTAACATGTAAAAGTCCATCCTCGAGTCAATTGAGCCCTTTGAAAACCGGAATAAGTATTGAGACAAATGTGGTCACCCAAGTCTCATTGACAGTCTCCTGTGTAGATGCTGTCCGAATAATACCAAAGGAAGTCACATGTTGGTGTTCAACCGGCAGTGGAAGCGTGAATTGGTTTGTGTATTCATTAGTTCATGTCTGAATAAATATGCCAGGAAATAAATGAATCGACCGGCCTTATACAGTTGAAAGTACAGAAACTATGAGCATACAGTAACAATGTGCAACAAAGGAGGAGGAGGAAGTTGCAGTCATCTTCTCATCCTTTTCCCTTTCAGTTGAATATATAGCCTACTCTGGCTTCAAAAATTGGGAGTACGTGCCCAACGAGCAATGATAAAGAAACAACCTCGGAACGGAAACAAAGTTTCAGGATTTCAACCGAGCAAACCTCAGAAACCTGTCCCAGAACCCGCCCGCCCTTTCCTTCACGTCCAGCTCCATGGGATCCTTGAAGTTGGCCTTCTCGCTGAGCTCCTCGAATGCGTCCACAAGGTTCTGAAGCCTTGCGACAAACTCGATCAGAAGCGAAGCAAAAGTCGCCAGGGATAGAGCACTAGCGCTCTCGTACACCTTAGACTCCTGCTCGTTCAGCACTGAATTCGCGCTGAAGGACAGCCGGGGCCAGGATATGATCGGCCTCTTGATAGTGTTATCGGACGTGATGGATTCCTGGAGGCCCGTGGACCCCACGATGATGCTCGGGTTCTGAGGTTCGCCCATGTCACTGAGCGAGTTTATCACAACCTGTTGCTGACTATCAGGAACATCTTTAATAACGTCTTGAACGTGGTCGTGTTCTTCCGATGGTTCCTCTGGATGTTCCACGATCCCCCACCTCTGCGAGTTTACCAAGAGGTATGATTTCTCATCGATCTTCATCTGGAGCTCCTCTGCAGCCTGATGGACTTCTTGGAGGATATCCCCGGTGCTTAGTCTTTCCATTTTCTCCACTTTGTTTCCGAGCTCACGGAGCACCTTTGCACCTCCGGTGCCTACTCTCTGGAGCTCGCTTTGGAAGACTTTCCTCTTCCCTTCTGGAGCCTTGAAGTTGGAAGAAGAGAAACGGAGCATATTATTAGTCTAGTCTATGCATATTCCTAACGGAATCGGTAGGCGAAGAGTGAGGCCAAAAAGAGAAATATCATTTCGAGAAGTGCAACCAGGAAAGAGCAATGGTCCTATCAGGCTAACCTGAATTTCCGAGAGTACGCATCCATGCATTGCCATGACCATGAAAGCACAGTGCCTCAGAGCTCCGCTTACTTTGACATAGTCCTTCCACGGATAATTGAATGTCTTGTAAGGCCCATGAGGAGGCTCCCATATCGCGAATTCCACCTGCCATGGAATATTTACATTAAACTCTCTGCACACCACCCCATTAAGAAAACTAGAGTTGAACTTAAAACCAGTGATGTATAGAATTGGCACCAGTGATTCTTCCTGAGAAGTCGATTGCACAGCAGTTCTGTATCCACTGTACACTGGATCATCGGAAGCCTGGTACATCAGAATCTTCGACGGAATTCTCTCGTATCCCACAGATTGCAAGTAATTATCAACACACCCTAAATTTAAAAGTTTTATTCAATTAGCTGAGAATTGTTTGCCAGTGAAATCTTAGTTAGAACTGAAAAACCGAACCTACACTACCTTCTAAGGAGGTGGCGACACCCTTGAAGTTCTTCACGACCAACTTGTGGAGGTCCTCCCCTGCCCAGATCGGGTATATAAATATATTTACAACCAAACCTATTGCAGCTCCGACAGCAATCAGCATTAGCCGGTAAAAGGCCGTCTCAAAAAATGTGGATGAGCTTCCTGATACCATCACGATGCAGTAAGTCAGCAGGAAAACCCGAAAACCATATTCATAGGTCTTCATTGTCGGGTATAGCTTTACATAGCTTGCACAAAATCCTGCACAACTAAACAAGTTAACCTTTGATTGAGAAGCATATTTCTTCAGAATTCAGTTATGAACTCGGTTATGAATGTCCGCACCTGCTATGAAAATGCTAATTATCATGATGACTTCCTGGAAAACACCAGCCAAAGTTGACAGTTCAGCGATGCCAAGAGCAAGCCCTCCTGCTGAGAGCGTACCCAGGGCACGATTGAACCCTTTGTTAAGGGTTGCACCTACAAATAGAAATCTAACATCAGTATCCTGACCATGTCTCGATTACACTCAACAGAAATAAATATGGCCATAAAAAATTGGCTAGTCTTTATTGAATCAATCCTGTATAATTATCTCAGACTCTTTGGCTTTCTCGTAAGATTTCATTTTTCTCGCACATAAGATGCACAAAACCATGCAGAGTTTGGATTCCAGTCCTTTTATTCTTACTTCTCCCAAATGATGAATCTCAGAATATATAACTCAACATATTCAGGGACAGAAGCAAGGTAGTTGCGAAAACTGAAATCATGGTCCTTTTTTCCTGGGAAAAAGTAATACCTACGGTGAATTCAAAGACAACCACGACAGTAAGGATAGCCCAGATGGAGTACTGGCTCATATTCTGCAGGGACTCTTTGAGGAAGATTACGAGGGACACGAGTGCTAAGGACAGCCCCATTTTTATTGCAAAGACAACTTTCCGAGGATCAGACCGGCCCATTTCCCACAGCTTAGCCCAACCATCTTGCAACCCTTTCCACAGATTGCAAATCTTGTCAGAGAGCGACCGGAAGCACTGGTGCTTGATGCTGGTGAAGCTGCTGCCGGAGCTGTTGAGCCCGAAATCAGAGTAGCCTTTTCTCGGGGGCAGGAGCCGTTCCTTGCTCCTGTCCGAGAAACTGCCATGCCTAAACGAACCGATTTCGGGCGCTGCCATCTGTTCTACTTGAACAACCTACCCTGCAAAGAAAGCATTGCAAAGGTGAGTATTTTTTCTCTACTGGAGTCCGGGTCACTCAGTTTAGCCACTCGGCAAGCATAGAGCAATGCTCAAGAACGTATCACAGAGAAACAAAGAATCAACACGTAACAATCAGGAAAAGGATCCGGAGCATCAATATGCTCTACCTATAAAACCAATGCTGCTAGTACAAGGAACGAGTTACCACTTCGAATGAGCCTCTCTTCGAGACGATAATTGAAAAATGGACACGGAGTCACCCAACGTATAGACAGTCATATCAATTTGTTGGAAAGATATGATATCAACTTTTATGCCACTCTCATAATGGTGCCCACGCTAAAGTATACTCATGAAAGAAAAAGAGGGATGCGGATGAGCAAAGCGGCAGGGCTTATGGAAAGCTCGAAGTATCATGCGGTGGTTGATAATGATTGCTGTCTTTATTCTTATGCCGAAGAGATGAAGCTTCTGTTATGAGGAAAAAGGCAAAACCGTTGACATAGAAGATATGGAATGGGCCAGGGAGGGAGATAAAGATGAGATGTGGGAAAAGTTTGAATAGTAGTTGGATCGAAGTGACGTCGTTTTATGAATTGAATATTGGTGATTAGGGCTGCGATGATTAATGAATAGTCCTGAGATTCTAGCAATAATCCACTCCCCTGTCACCATCACCTCTCCAATAATTTTCCTGATTGATTCCTACCATTGAAAGCGACTAACCGGAAAAAGAAGAACAAAACAGCGATGCTCAGTCATCTTTCCAGATTTCTGACCAGCTATCTTAACCAGGACGGCTTCATCAACTTCCCTGATGGACTTGGATTACCGGGACGAGCCTGAGGTTTATGGTAAAAGAGCAAATAAAGTTCTTGCTCGAAAGATCTACCAGAATATCCTTTGTTCTTAAAGTATTAACTAAAAGAAAGGTTACTGAGAGGCTGAGTTGATAGGATCTAAATCTGAGCTTGACCATGCTCAGAGGCAATATTCTAATCCGGCAAGAATTTGAGGCTGATAGACTTTTTTATTCCCCAAACACTTTAATATTGAGTTTGGCTAACATAAAGATATTAGGTTTGGGAAACACATCGATTTGCAGGAAGTCGAGCCCATCACGTTCGCACGATGCTCATGCTTCTATTCTTTCATTTAATCACCCTGACCAATCATGACTGTACAGAATCTTCTCATTGAATCCTCTTATGGTTGTGCTCAAACTAGTGTCAACTCCTGATAAAATGGCAAGACGAAAGATGGGACCGAACACTTCCCCAAGGTGATGAACAAGAGAGCAGAGATCTTCTACCGGGGAGGGTCCTAGAGATTTAATGGAACAAGCAGAGCAGTGAGAATGGAGCAGTTTATAACTTGTGGGGGAAGTCCATTGAAGTGGTTGTCACTAAGATTGCTTGGCATGCTCGGACATGCTATGTGCGGGTGGAAGGCCTGAAATGGAAGAGCTCAATCGGATATAACTTCCACTGAGGAGAGGAGTCTGGCCTTTAACAAGCACGGTGCGGGGATCGGACATCGGCATCTTTTAATCTCCGTCTCAGCTTATCTAAACTCGGTCAGCATCAGGGATTGGACATTGGCCTGATACTAGGACCCCGCAGCAACTAAACAGTTATATTTTCAAACAGGCAATACTATAATGGAAAACAAGGTACATGGATTCTGGCAAAGGTCCGAGAGGGATCTGTTGACAAACCTTGTCTCGAGTATCTGTAACGACCTTTTACTCGGCGAGTCCTAACTACCCTTTTAACAGTTAGACGCAATTCTCAAGCTGAATTGCATCTTTGATCGGCAACTGGCAGATGCAATATAACACATGGTCCAATATGAGGTTTCATGCAAAATATAAAGCAAGCTTTCAAAAGATTTACTCAGATAATGAAATACCAGTCATTCACCAGGTCAACTAATTATCCCCATAAAATAAGATCACAGACGACACATAATTGATGAAACCTAATACACAGGCAACTAAAGTCCATAGTTAGAGTAGTTCTGCATAAGCACAATGCAAAAAAATGAAACTCGTGAATTCAGCCATCAGACTGGCATGCTAAGACTACTAATGAGCAGAACACCTAAATATGTGAACGTAGAACACGTTCCTCTTGAGCAGCTCAAAGAAGCAGACATCTCCGGCACGCACAGCATTACTGTCCAAGAAAGCAGCCCAACCACGGCAGAGCCTACCCTGGCGCTCCTCTGGGTAGCATAGCATCTTCACGGGCCAGGATTTGCCCTCATGCCCCAGCTCCACGGGAGGGAGTCCTGTCTTTATCTTTGCTGAGCTCATGAAATTTTTACATATGCTCTGCGCAAAATAATAATAGCCAAGATTGAAGCAAAAAGTAATGATTCCCTTATCAGTTGTATCACACTGTAGCAGAATTCTTTTAATAATATTTAAAAGCTAAAATGGCTTCACCGGTGTGGAACTTTGTTGTTTAAAGCACGAAGGAAGTTTAGCATGTATTAACAGCCCGTTACATTGGCACAGAAGCAACACCGAGCAAGAGAGCTTCTAGGAAAATAATACTCAATGTCCATTCAATTTTTTAGTAACATATGAGTTGTGCATTTCTTTTTCTTAACCTTCTACATAGATCCGGAAACAATTTCTAGCATATATGATTTCAAATTAGGATTTTCTTTGTCGTTGCATAGTGTAGGTAAAGTAGGATTGGCGACGCAGTATTTGCCTTCGGGTTCTCGTGAAGCTGCGAAAAGATTTCGACTTTTCATTTCTAGTTCAAGAGCTTCACGAGTTTCATGAGTTTCATTGAACTAGAAATAAAAAGTCGAAATCTTTTCGTAGCTTCAAGAGCTTCAAGAGAACCCGAAGGCAAATAGTGCGTCGCCAATCCTATTTTACCTACATTATGCAATGACAAAGAAAATCCTAATTTGAAATCATATATGCTAGAAATTGTTTCCAGATCTATGTAGAAGGTTAAGAAAAAGAAATGCACAACTTATATGTTACTAAAAAAATGTACTGGCTGATCCTCGGGGCAAGTGGTTTCCCTTCTGTCTCTGTGGCCCTCCAAGCCTCCTACTTTCAGGTTTTGAGCCATCAGATTCATACTCCAAATGGGTACTCAGAGAATTTGCAGAATACTCTGATTGGGTACTCAGAGAAAAAGCAGAGGAACTGTCATCAACTTCGACTGGCACTCGAGGTCTCCGTTGTTTTGAAGGCTTGAGAGGTCGACGCCGTCGCTTACACTGCCTCTGCTCTGGTTTGGGCTCAGAATCAGAATGGTTTTCAGCAAGAGAATCATCACTGTCATCCTTTGTCTCAGATGGAATAAATTTATCAGTCAGCTCCGAGCTTACTCCACGAGGATTCCTCGCAGGATAGTCAATCTCTGTGGCAGTCCTGTCAAATATCAACACATGAAAGCCAATGAGGTTGTCCAGTTGAAACAGTAGAAAGGATCCTTGTATGAGACAGTAATGATCCTGGAACTCCCTCCAGCCTTCCCCAAGCCAAAGTTTGCCATGAGCCTGTTCCACTGCTACTAACCACTCGTCATTACCCGGGACCTTGAGCACTACTTGGTTTAACAGGTCATGTCCATATTTTCTGACGAATTTCAGGGGGATTTCCTGATAGTTAATAGACAAATAGATCAATGCCCAGAAGATCATGAAGAGCGCACCAATAACTCAAGAATGAAAGTAACTCTGTGTGCTCTCTACACAACCACTTAACACTCCAAAATATAAGACAAAGACCCTCACATGATTTAGGCTCGGAAGGATCGCAGAGATGTTAATACACGCAAAGCCGTTTTCGTTTTCTGCAGATGTACCACAAAGGGGCTTCAAATGCATCGTTTCACACCAGAAATACAGAATTCAGAAAGCTCTCCCGCACCATTCTAGGAAAAACCCAGATTTCTTTATGTCTATCGAACTAATTGTCGACACACATACTATACAACCACGAGATCAGATCAAACAGCACTAAATAGCTTAGAGCACTAGCAGGTATTGCCTGGCAATAGAAGAAAGGAAAGCTTGACTCACGATTTTCCCACGACGAAGTGACTCGGCGACCACCACTTTGCAGAAATGTGGGCTTCGTGGCCTGAAGCCGCTCGACCTCCCCACGTTGGAACTGCTACCTCCTCTTCTCAGCCTGGAACCGGAAGCCATCTGGACGAAACGAAGACGCTCAGACAGTCAGGACTATGAACTCAACTTTCGTCCAGCAAACTTTGAACAGAACAGCGTTGAGAGTTTGGCAGCAGAAAGAGCAATGGAGGGGGACGGAAAGCTCACGGCTTTTCCCAAGCTGCTGACCTGAAAATGCAAGGAAATGCAGAGCAGTTGAAGCCCAGTAGCTCCAGCGCCCTGCTCCGACGGCTCACCTCCTCCTCTGCCACCAGAAGCCACCGGAAAGCAGCTCCTCAGGGAGAACGAACACACACAGCAATGACCACACTCGAGACCTCTCTCTCTTTCTCTCCCCACCTTTCCTGTTAAGAAGAAGAAAGAATGGCTTCCAAGGCCTAATCCCCTTTGAAGCTCTATGTAAAAGTAAAACCGTACATCTTCGTCCAAATCTGTACCGTACATCTATTCTCTGGTCTGTTGCAGTGGAAACGGTACAAGCAACGACTAACACGTCTCAAACCGACCTCTCTCTCTCTCTCTGTACAGTATAAAGCCAACTGTAGCAGAAAGTGCAATGAGGGATGAGGCGGAAGCTCACACTTTTCCCCGAGGTCCTCAGCTGAAATCGCAAGGGCACGCGGAGTACGTGAAGCCCAGTAGCTCTCTCTCATTCTCCCGCTCCCCTTCCTTGCTAAGAAGGAAAAGTGGGTTCCCGGGCAGAACTCCATTTGAAGCCATGAAACAGTGAATCTCTGCCCGAATCTGTAACGGACACTGATTCTCTGGTCCGTTGCAGAAGGGACAGTACCATCGACGACCCAAAACGATCCTCTCTCTCTCTCTCTGTGGCTCTGCTCCATGGCTCTGAGCTTTGGCGCTCAGCTGCAGCTTCACGCGGAAGGGAAGACCACCTAAGGTGGCACTCCTCTGTAGGCGGGAGTGAGGAGAAACTCCTCCTCTGTCCGGGTGTACAGAGCCTAATCGCAAACCAGACTGGGCTTTTGTGGTGGGTCCCATGCTGGTATGAAGTGGGCGGTGCATGAGCCCGGAGCAGTGAATAACTGGTCAAAGCCGAAGTACCTTTGCAGCTGTTTACAGATCTGGCATTGCTTCCTGCAACAAAGCTGCAGTCTGTTGCAAGGAAGGTACAAAAAGTTGGACCCTAGTTTTAATTTGGCCCCTGAAGTTCGGAATCATCTTGATTTGCTCCCCAATAGTTTCACCAGCTGTCCAATTACATTCAAGATGGATGGTTATATTACGTGCATAATCACGGGATGTGAAAGTATCCAATAATTGAAATCTGTCCACATAGAGCTAAGATAATCCCTCCGATGCCAACCTCTCATTGTAGGATGGTCTTGCTTCTAACCGATCCCAGAGGAACCACGGGGGAGCAGCAATATATCAAGAATAATGATCGCCTAGACAAAAACCCGAGGAACAAGAAGAATTCTCGATTTATTGATGATACATCAGCACCTTTTCATTAGTTATAGAAGATATATAAGATTAAAGTGAAAGCATGAAAATCTTGCGATACATGCAAAAACCACATCGGGTTTCATTGGCTCAACATGGTTCTGTCTCTCCAGCTTACTACAAATTAACACACCTCGGAGTCACACCATCCTAGCTCAACACAAATAGATAGCTCTATCAAGCTGTAGTTGACATCAAATAGTACCATACGGAACAGATGCATTTATTTACGATGGTAAATCGCCGAATTTACTGCAAGAACTCTCTGGGATCAGTGACGTAGCCAGTCAAGGCGGAGGCAGCTGCAGTGTAAGGAGAAGCGAGATATATCTGTCCTTCCTTGTTCCCCATTCGTCCCGGGAAGTTCCTGTTTGTTGTGGAAACACATACCTACATACACATACACGAAATATATGTCATTAGTCATAAAAACTAGCATCTCACTAAATGATGAAAGCCCAAGGGGAAAACCATAAACTACCACAGGTTGTAAAACAATCACAGCCCAACTGCAACACCTACTAGTTTTCTCTGAATTGCTCTGTCAACTTAGAGAGTCATTTCAAAGCCCGTGAACAACTTAAAAGACCATGGACATAGACAGCTAGGCCCCATCGCAAATCACACATGTAAGTCAAATAATGGAACGTGTCACCATGCCCCAAGCAGCTCCTTTTCGCTATTCGACCAACCCAATGCTGGTGGTTATCCTTATATTAACATTTATTGGCCAGAAGCTAAATCTATCATGCTAAGTGAACCACATTATCGAACCCCAAAGAAAAGCCATCAGTAGATATTTCACAATATGTGTAAGGGTGTGGCGTGAAAGGAATTTCACTTGCCTGAGGCTCATTCATTCGTGCATAAGTATCCTTGGGCCCACCCAAACAGGCCCCACAGCTAGGGCTTGCGGGCGTGTCACAGCCTGCTTCCTCAAATATCTGCGAGCAAGTCTTCCCACCTGATCCTGGTACTTCCATGGTATATACGTCCATCCACACCTATAAAATCAAATATGCAGACAGAAGTCGACAATTTACTTCTTGTTCAGTTCCCCAAAAAAAAAAAAAAAAAAAAAACTTTTCCATGATTTTATCCTAAAACAGTCCAAGATAATAGAGTGTTCAAATACCTTCTGTGTTGCAGGAACAAGGAAAGTGGGAACTTTGACCTTCTTGCCCTGCAATATTGAAGACCGAATAAATAATCATATGACAAGATCAAATGGAAAGCTATAAGCGATGAACCATCACATTCATAACACATGACTAATGATTTCCGAAATGGTCTTTTCCAGTAACTAGTGACAAAATTTTACTCCACACCAGATCATTCTCAATCTATCTGGTAACTTCAAGCTAATATAGAAGTGCAATTTAGTGAATGAAGAAGGAATCCTACCGATGCCAGGAAAACTTTTGCAGCAGCAAGAAAATCCTCTGTTTTCCCACCAGTACAAGATCCAATGTACACCCTGTCAATCTTCACATTCTTGCATTCTCTTGCCAAGGCTCGATTATCCGGGGAATGAGGCTGTATTATTATAAAACATACATCATTTGCAAAAGAATATTCAAAAGCAGCAAAATCCTTTACCTCAAGTAACTATTAGGGAATGCCACATTAAATGGTTCAAAAATCCCCCACCTTTGCCACCAATGGCTCCAACTTTGACACATCAAACCTATACTCAGAAACAAACCTGCAGCCATAAACAAAAAAGGCATTATAAACAACTTTTTCATGTGACATCAAAATCAAAGCATATAATGCACTGCTGAAAGTTACCTCGCACTCTGATCACTATAAACTGGTTCATAAGGCAAAGAAGTCTTTCCCTGAAGCAGAAGTGGGGAAAAAGCACTTGTCAATTATTAGTACTGACAAGAACAATGAACAATTACAATATTCTACTTTTCCCAACCTCAAGGTACTTAAATGTGGTGCTGTCAGCAGGAACAACTCCGTTCTTTCCCCCCGCTTCAACCACCATGTTGCACAATGTCATCCTTTCTTCCATCTAATAGAATACATGATTGTCTAAATATAAATCATCATGTTTCCCGAAATGCTGAGATGAATTCTATAATGGAGATTTACTTACGTTTAAACTTTCGACAGTTGAACCAACAAATTCCATTGCCTTGTATGTTGCACCCGCGACAGATATTTCACCAATAATCTACAGCATATATTAATAGTTTCAAATTTATGAAAGCCAACATATTAACAGGGAATAATAGAATAAGAAATTATGATATGTCTTTTAGGGCGAAAAGACAGAACTTAAGATTAAATAAGTAACCTGCAAAATCAAGTCCTTTGCAAGCAAATAGTCCGGCATTTCACCATCAAGCACAAATCTTAATGTAGGCGGAACCTGCAAATCAATAGACAAAATTAGTCCTATCAAAATTATTGTTGCATGATTGTGGTGCACATAAGTGGGTCCAATTAAAACTAGGCTGGATGACATAATTAGCCAAAAGAAAAAGCCACGCAGTCGCTGTTTCAATGATTTACATAAAGATCATTGCTTGTCCCCAAAATATAAACAAACATATACATATTTATAGATAGCCCGCCAATTCTATTCTAATTAGCACAAAAATGAAAATCATCAATATGAAAGTCTAGATCATGGAGCATTGAGATATAAACATATGGACATAACCAACAACAAGAGAAAAACTGTCAGCTACTAACAGAACAGAAAAGATCATGGGAAAAATCCAACAGATCACTACAACATATTTCTATCTCCTCAACATGAATAAACAAAGAACAATGATAACGTGAACCAATTGCACCGAGATATAAGAGCATTATAAACCTTCAGAAGGATCTTTCCAGCACCCAGTACAAAACCAGCATCAGTATTGCCAATGCCCGTTGCAAATTGTCCGAATGCTCCAGCAGTGCATGTGTGGGAGTCTGTCCCTAACAGAACCTGGGGGAAATTGCAGAATGTAAGATACTCTGCAAACAGCCTTAAAATAAATAATTAATTAAACATATATGTATGTATCGAATATGAGAAGATGATAGTGAGGAGAAAAATTACCTCTCCAGGCCTGCAATGACCTTCTTGGGCAAGAGCAATGTGACACACACCCTTATAATCTGGATTAACCTGCAAACAGTACATTGAATTCATGGAGGGAAACAGGATATAGTCATGCTAAAGTAGAAAGGGAAGAAGACACAGATTAGTAATGTGGTAGCTTCACTTTTTTGTATAGAATAAAACACTAGATGCCATGAAATGGAGATTAGAACAAAGCCACACCTTAAAATTACTCAGATCCGTGATATCGTAAAAATACTTGATATCTTGCTCCTTGCAGAAATCTCTCAAGATATCAACATTACGGTTTGCCCGTTCATCAGCTGTGAATATATAATGGTCGGGTATGATGACAACCTTCTCGCGATCCCAGACCTCAATATTTTCAACACAATGAAACCATTACTTTGAGTAGAGTCACACCAGAACATATCTAACAGAAAATTCACCTGATTGAAGTATAGCTAAAATAACTCAAACGTAACTTTTCACATATTAAGATTTAAGATATTTAGAATAAAAGTTGAAACAAACATATACAAATTACCCAACTTGTTGCTTTTGAGATATATGCATTCAGGATTTGCTTGAAGACTAAACCTTTACCATTTGTGGATGGACCAAATACCCCAAACTGGGGGATAGAAGACCTCCCAGAATGAGTAGCCTCTGATAAAGCTTACCACACAATTGTTCGACTTTTCCGAAAACTCTTCTACCCATCCCTCCTTAAATCTCTCTGTCCTCTAAACCGCTGCTAACTATTTCTCCAACAGTTCAAGCTTTTCAACAATGAAGGCCGTCGTTGCTAGTGAAAGAAAGGAAGGATAAGATTCAACAGAAGCACCAAGAGCAGGGCAATTCAGTTAAGGATACCTTAGAATTTTGGCCAAACTCTCTCTTGAATATGCCGATGGAACCGGGCCCACAGACGTCGTGAGTCATCAAGATATCAACATTAACCCAGGCATTCTCTCCCGGCACCAGCGACGGCTTCTCCGAAGCCCTCGCCAGTATCTTCTCAGTCATTGTCATCGCAGTCTTCACCTACAATCATCAAACAATGAACAGAACCCCAAAACCCCATATAAGAACAGATTGAACAATTAAGTTCAACGCATCGAAGGGAAACCCCGCGCACGGAAAAGAAAACCCAACTGAGCCTGTCGTGGCAGGTGTGCGCTGTGTCTGCTGCGGAGCCATGACCGAGACGATCCTCCTGGGAGCTGGTCTCTTGCATTTTGCGGAAGAAAGGCCGAAATCTTTCTGCTTAGATGGGAACAAAATTCAATTTTTAGAGAAGGGTCAGTGATTAGCCGGGCAACAATCAATAGAAGAAATGAACGCGAGGAGCAGCAATCTCAATCTGGGGGACCGACCGTGTTGCTGATTAAGGACGAGGAAGGCGGAGCAAAGGCAGAGGACGCCATTGGTGGCTGTGGGACGGTTCCTCTGTATCCTGAGAGGGCACGGTGGAGCTACAAGCTAAGGTAAAAAAAGGGAAGGGGAAAGCGGAAGGGGGAGAGAATATTTATATATGTCGGAAGAAGAAAATGAGGTGCTTGTGCTCCTGAGAAAAATGAGGCGGCGGCTGACTCTGAGTCTGTGTCCAAGTTGGGTTTTGATTGATTTGCTTGTGTACGCCATAGCAGCCCGTCTCAGTTGTCTGTCTGCGGGCCCCGGTCGAGGATATTGGATTTGGCCCGGTGGTGCGCATGTGTTTATCGAAGTTTCTTCGATACCTCCTATGTGTATATACATGACTAGGTAATCTATATTATGCATCAGATATCAAGCCGAAAGTTCTGTTGAAAATGACCATAGAACCTCCTTATATGTTAACGATTATCGGCTAGTAATCCTTGTAACACATGTGGTCTATCAGTTTGCTATTATCCCCATTGCATCCACAATTACGCTTCGGATTTCCTTTTTTTCTTTTTTATCAGAAAGGTTATCAAAGTTAAAATCGATTTATAAGAGCTTGCATTATATGAGCATCCACTGAATTTTTACGTTTATATGAAAATGCAGGGACTTAAAAGGTTGATTAGCAGAGAGGATGAATCATCAAGAAACAAGTAATGGAGTTACAAGTGACTTTCTCATACTTGTCTTTCTTTTTAATATTACATTGATTGACTGATTAATATAGTCATCGTAATTTCTATAACGTGGGCATGAGATGTAAGGACCAAAATTTGAGTTGCGTTTGCGTATCAAAGAGGGTAAAGGTAGCGATAATCAATATATTATAGGTTCGATATTCAAGTGAAACTATCCGTGCTCTTTTATTAAATATTTAAAATTTTTATTTTATTATATTAGATCTATCAACTTCTCTTATAAAAAAAAAAATGAGTTGCTTAAGCTTATTAGAACTTCTCCCTCTTCCCTTTTCTTTTTTATTTTTGTAGGCAACTTCCATCTTCTCTTTTTTTCTCGTTTTTTTTTTCTCCTCAATAACTTTTCCATCTTCTCAAATGACTCGCAGGAGACGGAGAAAGATCTTAGGATTGAAAAGT
This sequence comes from Punica granatum, assembly GCF_007655135.1. Taxonomy (NCBI): domain Eukaryota; kingdom Viridiplantae; phylum Streptophyta; class Magnoliopsida; order Myrtales; family Lythraceae; genus Punica; species Punica granatum. The sequence goes on from NC_045131.1 coordinate 5,379,849, forward strand.
CAGAGATGCCTATAATTAATATGTGGCCCATTGGCCCAATCCAAGGGGCCTATCACATGGAAAACCACATTGAGCCCAATTTAAGTTCTGAATAGACGGCGGCCCGTGCCTAATTTTATGGATGGGGGCAAATTCAATCATGATATTAGATTTTTCTTTGATCAACACACAAAAAAGATAACATTCACGGGAATGTTGATTCTCTATTGATAATTGTAAGTTTCCATGGACGAATTAACATCAGCTCGAGCCCCTCAATGTTGAAGTTGGAACCTTCCTTTTGATTTTTATGGAACCCCGTGACTTATTATACGAAAATACACTTTTTGAATATCTACGTACTACCGTACACTATATAAGCGTCTACACATATATGTGTGTGTGTGTCTACTTATATACATTTGAAATTTGAGATTGAGGAATTTCATTTCATCAAAAGAAGAAAAAAGGAGGGGTAGAGGGAGAGGAGAGAGGCGAGGAGTTTATTTGAGATTGGCAAGAACAAGATTGATATATATAACGGAGTGATATATACATTATTCGTAATTTCATTATTTTGGCATAGCAATAGCTATGTCGGTTTCAATAGAAGCTCTTGCAATGGCTGGTGCGAACTACCTCGACTACGTGACAGATGATGAACACAAGGACATGGAGACACCATCTCACTTGCTGGTCGAGGAAGAGGAGCAGGAGCACATAGGAGAAGCAAAGCCCAGAACAGTCAGAGATGTGACGTTATCCGGCAATCTGAGGCCAGCAAGACGGAGCTACCCCTTTGGAAGATTAATTGGAGACGGTCATTGTGGAAGTGATGAAGACGTCTTGGTCTATGGAAAACGTCATCCTCCTACAACAACAAGTGCAGTGAGCATGTCGAAGATCAGAAACAGGCCAAAGTCCAAGGTTACGGGATTGAACATAGTGGCGCAATATGGAAGCCCGACTGCTCTGGTAGATCGTAAAGGATTGGATACAAAAGAGATAGAAGTGTTGCACAATAGTACTAGCTAGCTAGCAATCATAATGTAAAAAATTCCATATCAATAAGATTGAGATTTTGTGTTAGTAGATTTTCATGTCTGATGATAACAATATCTGTGGCATACAGATGTTTTGAATTAATTAATTCATCTCATTGAACTCGTTCACAAATAGCAACATACATATCCGTATTATTTATGGATCTATATAAATATATATACTAGATAGGTTTTCCCTGCATGCACTGATTGCCTTATTACTTACTTGCGCGTTGCGGTGCTTGGTATAATTGCGCATCAATTTATTTATATTATAATATTTGGTACATTTGACTTGAAAATTACCTATATCAATAAAATAAAGCACAAAGACAATTGAGAATAATAACAATCAAATTAATTAGGGAAAATAGTGTTAGAAGTTGATAAAAAAAAAGTCTCTCAAGATCAAAAAATATTAATACATGTAAATATAGTGATACGATCTTAATGAGGGGAAGAAGATGGGACGAAAAAATTTCTATAGAAACATGAAACTAAGAAGACAGAGTACAGACAAAGAAGCCAACGTATCCATCATTATTTTTTACTTTTTCTTTATAAGAAAGGTAATTAGTATAATATAATTTATTTGTTAATTTTAAAGTGCCTAACAGAGCAAAATATATACGGACAAATATCTTTCTTTTTCTCAAATAATAATATAGTAAAATATGTTAACTAAATAACATAAAGTTAAATAAATTTGTCAAATAACCGAGAGTTTACAGATTCGATACTTGTTGTGAGACTATCCATATGCATTTATTAACTACTAAAATTTGTATTTTCTTATACTAGATATATGGGCTTCCATTATATTCGAAAAAAAAATTGCGATCTTCTGAATGGAGAAAATCCACGCTGTGAAAGTTTTATCCCTTCCTGGTTCGACCCGACTCGATTGAATTAGTCGGGAGCCCATTGAACTTCCAGATACCACGATACACACTGAAAAAAAAAAAAAGGAGAGTACGAAAAGTTTTCATACTTTCCTTCACAATATTCAAAAAGATGCAAGTTTACAGTATGTAGATTGAGAGGGGTGATTCACCGTGACATATAAGGTCTCTTGGCTCATGAATATAGCAGAGTCCCCATGCTAAAATTTGCCAATCTAGTGCTTGTTCGGATTGAAGTTGTGGAGAGTTATGAAGGAATGGGTTATATAAGGTTTGCAATAACCCATATTTGGCTTTTAAAATTGTTAAGAGAGGGAGGATTAAGGAGAGAGAACTTATCTCAACATAACCTTTCATAACTTCTATATTTTAATCCCATCAATTTTGGGTGTTATAAAGGGATAAGAAGATCAACCATTGAAATAATATTATAAAAAATAATCAATGATCAAGACATTTTTTAAATTCTCACACCATTCTACTCCATGAAGTTTATCAAAACATAGATTATGCGGAGAATTAAAAAACCAACATGGATTGGTTCAAGCAGCTCGACGCTTATTCCGCTTAAACAAAGTCTCGGGTTCAAGTCTTTATGAATGCAGAAAATCTATACTGTGAGAGTTTTACCCCTTATCGAGTCAATCCAGCTCGACTGAATTAGTCAAAATCCTATTGAGCTTTTGGATACTAGGGTTTCCATTGGAAAAAAAAAAAGGACGCCTCCATAACCCACCCATCTCATCCCTTCATAATCCACCCCACTCCACCCATCCAAAACCTTCCATAAGATGCCATCCAAACAAAGTGTTAGTATTAAAAAGGTTCTATAATTCTCGTATAACTATTGAACAAATTTCTCGTATAACTATAGATATCTTATTAGACAGATGGATTAAGATGTTTAAGTTTTTGTGTAAAGGGAATTGATTAGGGAATTTTAGCCTATTTATTGATGTAAATGATCATTTGGCTATCCTCTAAGTTTGGTTTTTGTACATGTGATTTTTTTAACATTTTGTACATGTGTGCACATTCTCGGTGCCTTTTGAATAGAAGTTATTATCCTTTTATCGATAAAAAAAAAACTATTGAACAAGTTTCATGTGCGAGTATCGGGCAGGCAGCACGTGAATCCAATCGTGCAAGAAATATGGCGCACTGCTAGTTATATATTTGTCAGTGTTTTTATTGCTTAGCCACGATTACGATCTTTAAGGGCATAGGTTTTGAAGTTCAAGTTTTGCCCAAAAAGCAAATAAAGAGAAATTAACGCATGTTTTAACTTGCGGAGGCATCACATGCAGAGTGGGGAACCAAAGATATTGCATGTACGTATTGGCTTTTTTTTTTTTTTGGCCAAATTCATTTAATTTTGTTGGTTGGCAATTTTTGTGGTCACGGGCATTTTCCGCACGCACATAAATATATAGATGTATATATGTAGTGAAAGTAGCAATATGTATACGCTCGTTGCTGACGGCTCGTCTGAGCTAACACTCACCGGGACATATGCACTGACATCATCACATCTCTATGTGAATCCATCTCCAATATTAATGAACTGATAGAACATGTTGGGCTCGTGTCTCTTCTACCAAACTTAAGAATCCTCTTTAAATCTCGTTTGTGTTTCCAGTGGAAAATTCTTTCTATATTAATTAGCTGTAATTTTTCTTTTTTAATGGTCAACTAGTAACAATAATTTCACACATATCCTAACGGCCGGTTAATCCAGCCTCGATTGATCCCTTGAGATATGCAGATATCTCATAACCAAGAGAAAATAATTATGAAGGGAATTCTATAATGTAATCACTTTTTTTACCGTTAAATGATCACTAAATCATTTGTTTATTCATCAGAGTTTGTGATCCATCGGTTTAGGGGATTATGAAGGGAATTCTATAAAGTAATCATTGTATTGTTCACTTTTTTTTACCGTTAAATGATCACTAAATCATTTGTTTATTCATCGAAGTTTGTGATCCATCGGTTTAGGGGATTATGAAGGGAATTCTATAAAGTAATCATTGTATGGTTCACTTTTTTTTACCGTTAAATGATCACTAAATCATTTGTTTATTCATCAAAGTTTGTGATCCATTGGTTTAGGGGTGGCGATATGTATCATGTCGTGTTTAAACGGATCGTGTCTAAATGGATTCGTATCAAAAAGCTTTAAACCCGAACACGACAAGTTTATTAAACGTGTCAAGATTTTTAAACACGAACATGACACGTTTAATTACAGGTTGACACGGACACGACACGTCTAACCCGTTTAACTAAGCATGTCTAAACGTGTATGTATACTTATCTACACGATATGACATTATTACCTTTAGGTACATAATATACCTACATGATATGACACTATTAATTTTAATTACATATTACTACACCATTGAAGTGATAAAAGCACCATAAATGGGTGATTTATATAAACAAATTTGGATGATTTTAGTGCAATTTCTTCTATAAATTGATACAATATGTAAAATAAATTTATTAACATGATAACATATAATATAAACGGGTCTAACATGTCTAAATGGATTATAAGAATTGAACCCGTTTAAACTCGATTATTTATCATGTCTAAAGGGGTTTGACCGTTTAGACACGAAACACATTCAGCCTTAGCTCAAACCCGCTTAACTCCGCATGTCGTGTTATCGTGTCGTGTCAAATACCGCCAGCCTAACAATGGTCTATGTGCTGACATACATGCTTATGTTTTGATTACGTGTGTCGTCCTAACATGTATGTCTGTGTGTGTATTCGCGTTCACGGATATAACAACATAAACACTAAGCCTAGCTATAGCTAGGGAAAAGTTCATGGATCCGTGATTTCATCTTCCTCATGATCACCCTTTTTCCTCCAGATGACCCCAACAGCACTCCATTTACTCCATTAATAATTCATGTACGTATTCTATATAAAAGCCCACAGTTTCACACTGCTTTTTCCCATTAAAAAAAAAAAACACACCAATACATTGTCATTAAATCAAGAAGAAAATCAAAAGAAATATAATTATCCATAACAAGATGTCCATTGAAGCTCTTGCAATGGCGGGTGTTGATTACGCGATGTGCAACATTGACTTCGAAGCCTTGGAGCACTTCTGCCTGTCGCTGCCGCCCCCTTCTTATCTGTTGCTGCATGACGACGATGATGATCTGGGGACCAAAGCTGTTGATCTGAGGGTGAAGAAGGAGAAGATTAATGCAGCAGTAGAGAGTGCAATCTTCTCCGAACTAGGGCAGTGGACGAAGGAACCGGAAAAGCAAGAGGAGAAGCTGCAGCAGTGGTCAAAATGTGCCGCTGCTTCAATCAACAAGACGACCGCCGCTGCAAACCCGAGGAAGAGATGACAATATATGTTATGGACCATGTGGTCTGGTCTGTTATATGGCTGTTGTTTCCGAAGAAAAAATGAGAAGTCATCCATGTATATATATTTCCAAGTCCTCACATCAAGCGCTTATGAAGCACAATAATAATTTTGGATTGTCCACGACGTCTAAAAACCACACTTGCATAGAGAAGTCTGTAAGACGTAAATTTAATTAGCCTTAATAAGTCACAAAATTGAACGATAATTCAAATAGCTATTCGGACAAATAGAATACTATCAAATTAACTTAATTTCATTAGTATAGGAACTTGGAAATTCAAACCGAAACAAAGGCGAAACCGAAAGATACGAGAGAGAGCCGAGTCCTGTGTTAGACACAAACCCCTTGAAACAGAATTGTCCCCTCCTGGGTGCTTGAGGTTACGTGGACAATCGTTTCCCAGGATAAAACGGCAACAAGCGAAGCAGCAGCACAAACAGCAACGCTTCAGCGAACTCGAAGAGAAGCGTGAACACTTTTGAGGTCGAATTTTCTTCTTGTTTTTCAATCGGCTATAGGAAGCAATGGAAGGCAGGAGACTTTTTCTCTTGTTCTCTTTCCTTTTTGCCGTGTGCCCCTTTTATAGACTATGGGTTCCATCCGTTATATGACTCTTCCTATTCTCCATTTATGGGGAATAATTCACATATATTCAATATACATGTTAATGACATTTGATTATTCATGAATGCAATCCATTCATTTCTTGTAACCGCCAAGAAAATCAAGAGTCATTAGCTCGTGAGCAATTTCCTCATTCACCCATTAGCCATAATTTCCAACAATCCCCCACATGAATGGAAATTGTTTTGTTTCGACTCGTAAATAGTGTTCACCAGTTGAACCTGTATAGGATAGGTAGGTGTCACCACCCTTGAACCTTCCCTTGTGAAAATGCATGTACTTTACTAGCAGTCCAATAGACACGATGTCCTTAAATTGTTCTGCTGTTTTGTGTAAAGATATTACACACCTCACACAAGATTCAACTGACTTCCTTCGGTTCTCATAGTTGTGTCCTTTTTTTTTTTTTTTGCCATGGAACACCGTTCTGGTTCTGCGAGAGTTTCTGAAGAATTAAGTCCATAAAAATTCTCCTCTAAAGCGGCCTCACTTTTCTCTCACATAGGTGATTTCACATATCATTAAAGCAATTTAGATTGCTAGCCTTATCCGTTTATCACTGTTTCATCAATGAATGGTCCAGGGATTTTCTCCCCTACAGTGATTTGATTCGGTTCTATAACTTGGTTGTCCCATTGAACCTAGATCTTGGGATCTCCAGTCAGCTAGGTTGGGTGTCCGCTATAAAACCTTTCCTCTAATGGACTTTAGACCCATTCCCTTTGACAACTTCTCAAACTGCTCTTTACTTAACCCTTTGGTTAGCGGATCCGATATATTATCCTTTGACCGCACGTAGTCAATAGATATAATTCCAGTTGAGATCAGTTGTCTAATGGTGTTGTGTCTACGACGTATATGTCTAGACTTACCATTATACATATTATTTTGTGCCCTTCCAATTGCTGTTTGACTGTCACAGTGGATACAAATTGGTGGCACAGGTTTTTCCCATTGAGGAATGCCCTCTAGAAAATGGCGTAGCCATTCAGCTTCTTCTCCACATTTATCCAGAGCAATAAACTCAGATTCCATTGTGGACCTAGCGATAATAGTTTGTTTCGAGGACTTCCATGAAACTGCTGCACCTGCTAGTGTGAACACATATCCACTAGTGGATTTTGAATCCGTTATATCAGATATCCATTTCGCATCACTGTATCCCTCTAGGACAGCTGGATATCTAGTATAGTGCAGCCCGTAATCTCGAGTGTATCTAAGGTATTTGAGTACCCTGACAATTGCCTTCCAATGGTCTCCACTCGGATTACTCGTATATCTACTGAGTCTACTAACCGAGTATGCAATATCAGGCCTAGTACAACTCATCAGATACATCAGACTTCCAATGACCCGCGAGTATTCTAACTGAGAAATACTCTCTTTTCTATTCTTTGATAGATGAAGATTATTGTCTATTGGAGTCTTTGAAATTCCAGAATCATTTTTGGTAAATTTTTCCAGAATTTTATCTATGTAGTGTGACTGACTCAAAATTAGTCCATCTGATGTTCTCATGATTTTAATTCCTAAAATCACATCAGCGAGTCCCATATCTTTCATATCAAATCTTGAATTCAACATATTCTTCGTAGATTTGATCATTCTGTCATCACTACCAACAATGAGTATGTCATCCACGTAGAGACATAAAATGACGTAACCATTTTCTGTTTCTTTAATGTATACACATTTATCACACTCATTGATTTTAAATCCTTTGGAAATCATTGCATTATCGAATTTTTCGTGCCACTGTTTTGGCGCTTGTTTTAACCCATACAATGATTTGACCAATTTACAGACTTTCCTTTCTTTTCCTGGAGCCACGAACCCCTCGGGTTGTTCCATATAGATTTCTTCATCTAAATCTCCATTTAGGAAAGCTGTTTTCACATCCATTTGATGAACTTCCAAATTACGCAATGCCGCAACTGCAAGTATCATCCTAATGGAATTTATTCTTGTCACAGGAGAATAAGTATCAAAATAGTCCAAGCCTTCCTTTTGCTTGTATCCCTTAATTACAAGCCTGGCCTTGTACTTATCAATGGATCCATCTGCTTTCATTTTCCTTTTAAAGATCCATTTGGATCCTAAGGGTTTACAACTAGTGGGGAGATCCACTAATTCCCAAGTGTGATTTCGCAGAATCGAATCAATTTCACTTTTGATTGCCTCCTTCCAAAGAGGTCCCTCAGAGGAATTTACTGCTTCAGCATAGCTTTGTGGTTCATTTTCTAACAAATATGTCAGAAAATCATTCCCGAATGATTTTTCAATTCTAGCTCTTTTGCTGCGTCTAGGTTCAATCTCTTCATCCGAACCCTGCCTTTCATGATCTACGTCATGAAGTCCATCATTCATAGTGCACGAGGTTCGTTTTGATGAACTCGATACCTCATTCAATTTACATGGAAATACATCTTCAAAGAACGATGCATTCCTTGATTCCATTATCGTGTTCTTGTGTATATCGGGAATCTTAGATTCATGCACAAGAAATCGATAAGCACTACTGTTATGTGCATAGCCAATAAAGATGCAGTCCACCGTCTTAGGACCGATCTTTACTTTCTTTGGTGCCGGAACGACTACTTTTGCCAAACACCCCCACACTCGCAAGTGGTCGTAGGATGATCTCCTACCTCTGAATAATTCATAAGGTGTCTTTTCCCTTTTCTTTCGAGGCACCTTATTTAATAGGTAATTGCTTGACAATATTGCTTCACCCCACATATTTTGAGGTAATCCTGAACTTAATATCATCGCATTCATCATGTCTTTCAATGTGCGATTTTTGCGTTCAGCAACACCATTCGATTGAGGTGAATAGGGTGCAGTCACTTCGTGTATAATTCCGTATTGTGCACAGAATTCCCCGAAAGGCGTTACATATTCGCCTCCTCTGTCACTCCTCAATCTCTTGATTTTCTTGTTGAGTTGATTCTCAACTTCATTTTTATAGAGAACAAATTTCTCTATGGCCTCATCTTTGCTTTTCAACAAATATACGTAACAGTATTTTGTACTATCATCGATAAAGGTAATAAAATAATTATTACCACCTCTTGTTGTTGCGAACTTTAAATCGCATACATCACTATGAATTAGATCTAGTGGCTCGGTGTTCCTTTCAATCGTTTGAAAGGGTGATCTTGTCAATTTTGCCTCAACACAAATTTCACATTTGTGCCGTGAATCAATTTGGAATGTAGGTATGTGATTCAAGTTAATTAATCTACGCAAAGTATTATAATTAACATGACCTAGTCTTCCATGCCACAAATCAGGAGACTCAATCAAATACGCAGAAGAACCAGAATTCTTATTGATTATGGTCATTACATTGAGCTTAAAAAGCCCGTCACATACATATCCCTTTCCTACGTACATTCCAGACTTGGACAGAATAACTTTGTCCGACTCAAAAACCATCCTGAACCCATGTTTGTTCAGCAATGACCCGGAGACTAAATTCTTCCGAATCTCAGGTACGTACAATACATTGTTCAGAGTCAACTCTTTTCCTGAAGTCATCTTTAAGACTACCTTTCCTTGACCTTCAACAGCAGAATGGGCAGAGTTTCCCATATAGATCCTTTCCCCAGTGACTGGTTCGAGCATAGAGAACAGGTCTCTATTTGAGCACACATGTCTGGTGGCACCGGTATCAAGCCACCATTCCTTTGGGTTGGACCCAATGAGGTTCACCTCTGAAACCACAGCAGATAGGTTGATGTCTGCCACATCTCGAGCCATTTCATTGACCACGTTTGCTTCATGATCCTTTTTCCTTTTTGGGAGCCTGCAGTCAGCAGATCTGTGACCTTTCTTGTCACAGTTGAAGCATTTCCCCTGAAACTTGGGCTTGAAGACTCCTCCATTCGTACCCAGCTTCTTCTTGCCTTTTTTGTTCTTAGAGCTTTGCCCTTGCTCCATGACATTTACCTTAGCAGTAGGGAGGATGAGATCCTTTCCGGAGTTTTTATTGTCTTCTTCAATTCGAAGCTTGACAACAAGATCTTCCATTGTCATCTCCTTTCGCTTATGCTTCAGATAATTCTTGAAATCCTTCCAACCAGAAGGCAGTTTCTCAATGACAACAGCCACTTGGAAGGATTCACTTAGAGCCATTCCCTCAGCCTGAATCTCATGTAAGAGCACTTGCAATTCTTGCACTTGACTCATTACGGTCCTTGAATCCACCATTTTAAAATCGAGGAATCGTCCGACGAGAAATTTCTTCGCACCGGCATCCTCTGATTTATATTTACGGTCCAAGGATTCCCATAGTTCCTTTGCCGTCTTAAACCCCTGATAGACACTATACAGGGAATCATGAAGACTATTCATGATATAATTCCGGCAGAGATAGTCGGAGTGCTTCCAAGCGTCAACCGCACTGAGAGCCTGCACATCTGACTCCCCCACAGATAGGGTTGGAGCATTTTCAGTCAAAAATCTTGCAAGGTTCAGAGTTGTGAGGTAGAATAGCATCTTTTGCTGCCACCTCTTGAAGTTCAACCCATTGAACTTCTCGGGCTTCTCGACATGGTTCACAGGGACCATCGAGGGAGCAGCCACGTTTTGGCTAACCAAATGGTTAGGCAAGATAGGAGCAGGGCCGGAGCCAGTAGTCTGGCTTCCGTTGGTCGTATCTCCATCGTTCCCCGACGCCATTCGAATCGTTCAAATAACAAAATCTGTTTCAAGATTGTAAGACGTAAATTTAATTAGCCTTAATAAGTCACAAAATTGAACGATAATTCAAATAGCTATTCGGACAAATAGAATACTATCAAATTAACTTAATTTCATTAGTATAGGAACTTGGAAATTCAAACCGAAACAAAGGCGAAACCGAAAGATACGAGAGAGAGCCGAGTCCTGTGTTAGACACAAACCCCTTGAAACAGAATTGTCCCCTCCTGGGTGCTTGAGGTTACGTGGACAATCGTTTCCCAGGATAAAACGGCAACAAGCGAAGCAGCAGCACAAACAGCAACGCTTCAGCGAACTCGAAGAGAAGCGTGAACACTTTTGAGGTCGAATTTTCTTCTTGTTTTTCAATCGGCTATAGGAAGCAATGGAAGGCAGGAGACTTTTTCTCTTGTTCTCTTTCCTTTTTGCCGTGTGCCCCTTTTATAGACTATGGGTTCCATCCGTTATATGACTCTTCCTATTCTCCATTTATGGGAATAATTCACATATATTCAATATACATGTTAATGACATTTGATTATTCATGAATGCAATCCATTCATTTCTTGTAACCGCCAAGAAAATCAAGAGTCATTAGCTCGTGAGCAATTTCCTCATTCACCCATTAGCCATAATTTCCAACAAAGTCGTGCTACGTATATACACATCTTGGTCTCAAAGAGCGGCATCTAATGTTTGCATTAGCATATATCATTAATTTGACGTGACGATATTGCATAATTAATACCATGATCATCAAATTGAAACTGTGTCAGAATCATACTGAATAGTCCATGTTTAGAGTTATGAACTTCTAAAATAAATATGTTAGGAGATATGTGGTATTGCCAGTCTAAGAACTTTCCTAAAGTTTCTAAAACTAAATTAATTAAATCATGAAGAAGGTCATTTTCTGCAAGATCATGAATTAATTTAGTAGACAGCTTCAACTATATCTTTTTTATTATTATTATTATTATTTGCTGAGTACCAGCTTCAACTTCATCAGTTTTAATAATAAATATATGCGAATCAAATGATCGGATTCACATTCTGAATATCGATACAGTATTTGATGATTTTGATTCTTATACATATCTATTTAATGTTTCTTTGCTCTAGTTTTTTTCTTTTTCTTTGCAGTGCTTGGTCTCGGACGTTGCATCTAAAACATGATTTATGTGCACCACACAAAATGCTCATCTCTCTCCCCACACACCAATGACCAAACACCCACCCATGCCGCCACCCCCCCCGGCACCCACACACACATCCCACCAAATTAATTTCTCCAAATTCAGTACGCAAATTATTTTCTTTTAAACTGTCATATGCAAAGCAATTAACATGGAAATTAAGTGAATTTAAGTTAGCGGAAACTCCATATTTAATAATCAATTGACTCTATTAAGTTATAGACAATATCAGCATTCCTTTTCTCCCTGATCTATTACTCTATATGAATCGTACACCCAAAAAAAAGAAAAACTATATGAATTATATAAGGTTAAAGTTTAGAGGAGAAGTGTTGACTGAAATCCTCACTTAGTGAATGAGGTATAATGTGTTGTATTATATAACACTGTACAGAGATACATATGAGGAAGCAAATAAATGCTTGGCTAGCTATACATACTATAATACAATGTCTAAACATGTAAAACTATGATGTAGGATCATTTCCTTTAATACTCCCACGCAAGCTAAACGGGAGTTCTCCACGTGAAGCTTGGACCAAATGTCTGAGAAGCGAGCGGAAGAAAGACCCTTAGTGAGTCCATCAGCGAGCTGATAATCAGAGTTAATAAACCGAATACGCAACTGTCCACGCATAAAGCGTTCCCAAATAAAGTGATAATCTATCTCAATGTGCTTGGTCCGGGCATAGAAAACTGGATTTGTAGTAAGATATATCGCTGAAATGTTGTCACACCAAAGAGTAGGAGGGTGACGCTGCGAAAATCCCAACTCACGGAGTAGTGATTGAAGCCAGATAATCTCTATAGTAGCATTCGCCAGGCTCTTGTATTCAGACTCCATGCTAGATCAAGCGACTGTTCGTTGCTTCTTGGAGCTCCGAGAGATTGGATTGGATCCAAGGGAGATAATGAACCCACTGACAGAACGTCGATCGTCAGGATTCTTGGCCCAGTCCGCGTCAGAGAAGCTATGAAGTGATGACAAAGAGCTCCTTTGGATATGAATCCCATAAGTGACTGTACCCTTAAGGTACCTTAGAATTCTCTTGACTGCCGCCCAATGAATGGCAGTGGGTCGATGCATGAATTGGCATACTTGATTAACAACATATGCTATGTCTGGTCTGGTCAGAGAGAGATACTGAAGGTTGCTAACTATGTTGCAATAGAAAGAGGGATCATCGAAAGGATCACCATCGTGGATAGACAATCGAGAACCTACAGAGACCGGTGAGCTAATGGGATTGCAGTCTAACATGGAGGTGCGATGAAGGATGTCGTGAATATACTCGGACTAAGTAAGATAAAGCCCAGTAGAGTCCAAATGAGCCACCATAGCAAACTCTTTATGTAACGTAGCTAAAATAGATCTGAATAATACACCTGGAGTACCAGTCAAGATGATATCATCAACATAGACCAGGAGGAAGATGAGATAGTTCGAACGCCTGAGTATGAAGAGAGACGAGTCAGCCTTGGAGTCTAAGAACCCAAGATGTAGAAGGAAAGTACTCAGTAGTTGAAACCATGCCTTGGGCACTTGCTTGAGATTGTAGAGAGAAGGCCGAAGTCTACATAAATGATATGGGCGAGAAGAGTCAATAAAACTCTAGGGCTGCTCCATGTAGACCTTTTCTGTGAGGTGTCCATGAAGGAATGCATTCTTGACATCAAGTTGTCGAATGAGCCACTGTAAGGAGACAGCTATGGAAAGGATTGTGCGAATGGTGACAGGCTTGATGACCGGACTGAACGTCTCATCATATAATCGACTCCTTTTCTCCGATTGAAGCCCTTGGCAACCAAGCGGGCCTTGTAGCAGTCGATGGTCCCATTGGATTTCTGTTTAATCTGATGGATCCATTTGTAACCAACAACATTCTGAGAAGGAGACAGAGGAACAAAATCCCAAGTACGATTCTGCAATAGTGCCTAATACTCCTCCTGCATAGCCTCTCGCCACAGTGGGTGTTTGCGAGCAAGACCCATGGAAAACTATGATGGTGGATCATTTCCTCTATTAAAGGCTAACATAAAATTTCAACAAATTTGTTTCCTCTCTAAAAATAGTCGCCCCTCAAGAAAAAAACTGGAATTTTATCTTGATGAATCGTCCATGTTTGGAATTAATTTGCCTCCCTTTTCCTCTGATTTCATATAAGAAATATTAGCGTTGTCATCTTCATCTCTATCAAATTCACCATCTGAGGTAGCAAAGTAAAAACTACATGAACAATTTGCTAGCTGTTCGTACACGGGATTTAAACTAGTAAGTTATATTAATCATTGAAAATGCGTGATAATGTGAAAGTATAAGTAAAAACTCTATCATAAACGAGATAACCTCTCGGAAAATTCCAATCACTTTCTCTCCAGATACATATATTCATTGATTAGTCTAAAGTCATGGTGAACTGTTTCAGCTTCATCGCGGTGATGGACTGGTGGTTCCGCCACTAATTCTCCTGGGCAGGCCTGAGGGCATCCCAGACAGACCTCGGGGACGACACAGTCATGCACTGCTGGGCATCCAGGAAGCGGGACCCTGGCCGGCCAGACCTTATCCTTATCCATGGGATCGGGCCCGATGCGAGGTGGCAACTGGGTAGGTTCCTGCCCCCACTCATGCGGCGGAACAACGTCTACGCCCTACCTGGTATTCTTCGGGGACTCATACACCACCCGGCCTGGGCAGTCGGAGGAATTCCAGGCCAGATATGTGGCGGTGCTCATGGACGCCCTCAATGTCTACAAGTATATTCAATAGAACCATTTTAGTTTAATTCCTTTTTCTTAATTTCCCTGTCGATGAAAGGGACGATGACTGTATATGTATTTATTTAATCTTAAGCATCATAGAGTAATATGTCTGACAACGGTGATTGTACATATTTCCCACTACAATGCGGAAGATGTATTTGACAATGAATGGGCAGTATAATCAGTTTACTCATTTTTCTGACAGGATGATATTAGTCGGTCTCAGGTATGGCGGATTCGTGGCCTATTCCCTGGCAGCGCAGTTCCCAGAGAGGGTTGAGAGGGTGGTGATATGCATTGCTGGGTGAGCATGGAGGACAAGGTGTTACCCTATGTATGGTATAGAAGAGAAATAGAAACGAGAGGAGAGGGGGACGTTGAAACAAAGAGAGACTTTATTGATATATTCTTCTTTTTCTTATATTTTCATAATTCATCATATTACATATTTATATATCTCAAGAGAAGATTCTAGTTACTCTATTAATGACATCTCCCATTTAATTCATCACTATCCAATGACCCTAGAAACTTTCACTAGTCAAAGGACTCATCATTTTCCGATGACACTAGAAACTTCTTCCATTCAAAGCATTTACCGATAAGATCAAGTTTACATGCCAACATTTTCCCCCCTTAAACTTGTTCCTCCTCGAGCTTTAACTCCGAGCTGTCTCCTTAACTGCTGAAAAACTTCAGCTTTTAGGGCCTTCGTCAATATATCAGCAACTTGGTCATTTGAATTCACATGGAACAGCTCAACTTCCTTTGCCTTGACATGCTCCCTTATGAAGTGAAACCGAGTATCAATATGCTTCGAGCGCTCATGATGAACCGGATTCTTGGCCAGAGCAATAGCTGACTTATTATCCACATAAATCTTGGTTGCGCCTTCTTGCTGCAGCTTTAGTTCTTGAAGCAATCTCTTCAGCCAAATAGCATGACAAACACAAGAGGCTGCAGCTATATATTCTGCCTCACAAGTTGATAAAGCAACAATAGCTTGCTTCTTCGATGACCAAGTAAATGCAGTATCACCAAGATAAAACACGAACCCAGTAGTACTCTTGCGATCATCGCAGCTTCCAGCCCAGTCACTATCACTAAAGCCGATAAGTTCCATACCTCCTTTAGATGAATACAACAGCCCATAATCAACCGTCCCTTTGACGTATCTGAGAATTCTCTTGGCCGCCTTCAAGTGGGAAGTCTTCGATGTCTCCATAAACCTGCTTACGAGACCAACTCCGAACAATATATCAGGTCGGGTGCATGTTAAATACCTTAGACAACCCACAAGACTTTTGTAATAAGTCGGGTTCACCGACTTTCCTTCTCCTTCCTTCGTTAATCTGATGCCGCACTCCACCGGTGTGTCCACGGGCAGACAGTCCTCCATCGAAAACTTCTTCAAGATCTCCTTCGCATATCTTTCTTGTGAAATAAAAACTCCATCTTCACCTTGCTGCACTTCGATGCTCAAAAAGTATCTAATTAGACCCAAGTCTGTCATCTCGAACTCTTTCTCCATGGACTGCTTAAACTCTCGAGCCATAAAACTGCTGTTGCCCGTGAAAATCAAATCATCTACATATAAACACACCAGCAACATATCTCCACCAGAATTGACCTTCACATATAGAGAATGCTCATACGGACATTTCACGAAGCCTTCTCGAATAAAATACGCATCAATTCTGGAATTCCAAGCTCTCGGGGCTTGTTTGAGCCCATAAAGGGCTCTCTTCAATCTATAAACCTTTTCTGCTTGGCCTGCAACAACGAAGCTTGGTGGTTGTTCGACATATACCTCTTCTTCGAGATTCCCATTCAAAAACGCTGATTTCACATCCATCTGGTACATCTTCCATCTCCTTTGGGCTGCTAGAGAGATGAGCAACCTCACCGTTTCAAGTCGGGCTACTGGTGCAAAGACTTCTTCGTAGTCAACCCCGTGCTTCTGCTTGTATCCCTTTACAACCAGCCTTGCTTTATGTCTCTCCACTTCTCCTTTTGCATTTCTTTTTGTCTTGAACACCCATTTGACACCGATAGCTTTGTGTCCTCGAGGAAGTGAAGTAAGCTCCCATGTATTGTTCTTTTTTATAGCATGAATCTCTTCCTCCATTACCTTCCTCCACTTTGTCTCCTTGGAAGCTTCTTCATATGTTAGTGGATCGAATCCTGCAAAGAGGCACAAATTATTGAACTCCTCATCAAAATTGACATTGACTGCTCGACTGGAGTCATAAATCTCTTGAATGCTCTTCGTTTTCCTCACAATCGAACTGCCCTAACCATCACTGTCGGACTGAATTCCGACTCGATGGGGTGATAAGGCTTCTTCAATGTCTCCTAGTGTCTCATTCTTCTGCTCATGCTCTTCATCAAGAGCAATTTGCTTCAGCTGGTCGTTGTTCTTCCAGTCCCATGTCTTCTCCTCATCGAACTTAACGTCTCTTGACATCACAATCTTGCGAGTCACGGGATTGTACAGCTTGTACTCGCTAGAATTCTCACCATAACCCAAGAAAATGCACTTTTGACTTTTATCTTCGAGCTTTGTCCGCTTCTCTTCTTGCACCTTTGCATAAGCAACACTCCCAAAGATTCTGAGGTGATCGACTTTCGGCTTACGAGAACTCCAGGCTTCCTCCGGCGTGATGTCTCCAATGCGCTTCGTTGGAAACCTATTTAACAAATAGACAGAGCAAGCAACAGCATCTCCCCAAAATTCTTTCGGGACATTTTTCTCCTTCAACATGCATCGAACCATATTTAGAATCGTCCTATTTTTCCTCTCTGAAACACCATTTTGTTGTGGTGTTTGAGGCATCGTGAGCTGATGAACAATCCCGTTTTCCCTGCAAAAATTCTCGAACTCCAGCGATGTATATTCGCCTCCTCGATCGGTCCGCAAGCATGTTATTTGGCAGCCACTTTGCTTTTCCACCAGACTTTTGAACTCTTTAAATCTGGTGAAAACTTCTTTCTTCTCCTTCAGCATATAGACCCATGTTTTTCCACTATAATCATCAGTAAACGTCAAAATATATCGATTTCCACCGATGGAGATGGGTTTGATGGGTCCGCAAACATCTGAATGCACCAGCTCGAGATGCAAAGATGCTCTTCTCGACTTATACTTCTGGAAAGGTTTCCTCTGCTGCTTTCCAATGACACAAACCTCACACAGATTGCGTGGGGCTTCGATCTTCGGCAGTCCCATCACCATGTTTTTCTTCTCGAGCAGCTTCAACGCCTCAAAATTCAAATGCCCATAACGAAGATGCCAAAGAGTCGAGGCGTCCAGAGTTGTCACCTTGAGACAGTTTGCCTCATTAACACTTAACTTCAGCGGAAACATCCTATTCTTGGTCATGCTCACATGAGTAATGAGCTTGTCGTTCTTATCCCGAATGCTAAGAGCCGAATCCTTCATGTTTATATCGTAGCCTCTTTCCAGCAACTGGCCAATACTCAACAGATTACTTTTAATGTCGGGAACGTAATAAACATCAGAGATGCAAAGCTGCTTCCCATTGTTGAGTTCGAAAATTACATCACCTTTTCCTTCAATCGGCCTCTTCGAGAGATCACCAAAAGTGACGTTACCCAACCGCCTTTTGTCAAGTTTGGCAAAAAATTCCTTTCTTCCACACATGTGATTGGAGGCTCCCGTGTCTAGAAACCACGTGACTGATTGAAGTGGTTCTGGCTCATTATACGACATCAACAACACTGGCCCTTCATCATCTTCTTCTTTGTCGACAAGATTCGCTTTCTCTCCTCCGTTGTTGGTGTTATACCAGCAGTCATAAGAGTAATGGCCGAATTTCTTACAAACATAACACTGGATTTTAGATTTGTTGTACCTTCCTCCAGTGTTTCTATCGCGTCCTCGACCTCGGCCTCGGCCTCGAACACCACCTCTTCCACGGCCATACCCTTTCTGATCACGATCGTCTCCATCACCGTGGATGCTGGTTTGATCACCAAAGTTAGAACCTCGACCGCCTTGGCTTCGGGCTCCGCCTCTTCCTCTTCCTCGTTGATGACCTCCTCTCGAAGATTCAGTCTTGAGGGAGAGTTTTGTCTGCAGCGCTTGCTCCAGAGTATTCTTCTCTCCTTTCTTCTTTTGTATTCTATCTTCATATACTTGCAGGGATCCCAAGAGTTCATCGACTGTCATCGCCTCCAGATCTTTAGATTCTTCAATTGCCACAGCTACATGATCGAACTTTGGGTCTAGAGAACGCAAGATTTTCTCTACAACCCGAACATCCTTCAACTCCTCACCATTTCTTCTCATCTGATGCACAATGGAAATCACTAGGGAAAAATAATCCGAGATCGTCTCTGAATTCCCTTGCTGTAGTGCTTCAAACTGAGCTCGCAGGGACTGCAAGCGAATCTTCCTCACTTTATCGACTCCGACATATGCTTTCTTTAATATCTCCCAAGCCTCTTTCAACGTCTTTGCTGGAGCAATTAACTCGAACGTGGCTTCATCGACTCCCTGATAAATGGTGAACAACGCCTTCTTCTCTCTTTTCTTTAATTGCTTAAGCTTCTTCTCATCCTCCTCGTCCGTATCTGATTCTGCATAGCCATTCTCCACAAGGTCCCACACATCGAGAGAACCCAAAAGGGCCTCCATTTGGATACTCCACATCCCATAGTTGTCTTTGGTTAATCTAGGCACCTGTGATTGAGAAGAACTGGTCGAAGCCATTGTTGTTTTGGCTCTGATACCAATTTTGTTACCCTATGTATGGTATAGAAGAGAAATAGAAACGAGAGGAGAGGGGGACGTTGAAACAAAGAGAGACTTTATTGATATATTCTTCTTTTTCTTATATTTTCATAATTCATCATATTACATATTTATATATCTCAAGAGAAGATTCTAGTTACTCTATTAATGACATCTCCCATTTAATTCATCACTATCCAATGACCCTAGAAACTTTCACTAGTCAAAGGATTCATCATTTTCCGATGACACTAGAAACTTCTTCCATTCAAAGCATTTACCGATAAGATCAAGTTTACATGCCAACACAAGGACGTGGCCGAGGGGCTTTTCAAGGTTGGTAGTCTAGAGGAGGCGGTCCAGCTGCTCTTCCCAATGCCGCAGAAGAAGATGAAGGATATAATCGAAGCTGATGATCCACAGGCCCCCTAAGGCCGCCATACCCATACCTTCTTGCATCATCCAGGAATTCGTCGATGTAAGTATCTATGGGATCGGCCGCTCTGAACCAATTCATGTTCATGACGGGATAACGATTTACCTACACAATTCGGGCAGGAAATTATCACAAAGAACATGAAGGAAAGGACAGAGCTGATCCATGCTTTCTATGAGAACCGAACTCAGTCCGATCTTCCTAGGATCACCCGGGTAAGGCCTACTTCCTTATGGAACTTTGGAAATTTTCGGACATGACGGACTGACGGTGCTGCTGCTGTGATGAGTTTGTCAATAAGCCAGTCTTTGTTCGATGCAGCCAACACCGATAATATGGGGGGAGTATGATCAAATCTTCCCAATTGAATTGGCTCACAGGCTAAAGAGGTATGATGAAATGGACCCTTTTGAAGTACTGGCTCACGCAGCCTATTCAAGTCGACCCTTTTGGTTTTCCATCGAGTAAGCCGAGAAAGAGATCAAGATGGTAATGTTAATATGCAGGCACTTGGGAGGGAATGAACGAGTAGAGCTGGTGATCATAAAGGACGCAGGGCACGTACCTCAGGGGGAGAAGCCGCTAGAACAGCACCAGAAAGCTTTCCTCACCGATAGCCTTCCCCGTCCGGATCAAGAAAAACAGAGCAACAGCCTGAAGACGGAATAAGATGTCTCTGTTCTGTTCCTTACCTCAGATTGTGATATCTTTCATCGGTATAAAGTTCTTTGAGTGTTGATTCTTTACAGCCTTCATGAAAAAGCTAGACGTATTCGTTTGTGTCGAAGGTGGAGATAGTTTGGAATTGGACAGATACAGTTTGATATATAGAAGGCTTAAATGAATAACAGGACCAAATCAGAACACTAGCGTTACAAGATCCCGTCCCCGTTCAAATGAATGCTCGAGCGCATGACCCCATAAGATCCACGAGCCGAATTCTGGTTACACACTTACACGTATATCTATATTCCGATTACATACGTGCTGACGTATAATACATATATACACATTTAACATGGCTAGGGAAAAGTTCATGATCCGTGATTTCATCTTCTTCCTCACTTTGTATTACTTCACATGACCTCAACAGCACTCCATCAATAACTCCATTAAATCGATGTACTAGCTCGTCGCATATGGCTTCTCCATATAAAAGAACACATTACCACTGCTCTTTCCTCTCAACTAAAAAAAAATACACCAGAACACGTTCGAAAAATCAATACTGAACTCGAGTATATCTCTATAATAAGATATGTCAATTGACGCTCTTGCAATGGCAGGCGTCGACTGCGTGAGATGCAGCATTGACTTTGAAGCCTGGGAGCACTTCGGCCTGTCGCAGCCACCCCCTTCGTATCTATTGCTAGACATCGACGATGATGATCTGTTGATCAAAGTTGTTGATCGCAGGGTGAAGAAGGAGAACGCAGGAGTAGTGAGTGTGATCTTCTCCGAACAAGAGCAGTGGAAGATGGAATCACAAAAGCGAGCCGAGAATCTGCAACAATGGTCAAACTGCGACGCAGCTCAAGTCAACAAGACCGCCGTCGCAGACCCGAAGAAGAGATGACAGTATGTTGTGGACCCTATATGTGGTCTGGTGTTGTGAGATGGCTATGTTTCCAGGACGAGAAACGTCATTCGACGATTTCCAGGTCCTTATTATGTTAGTTAGTTGTTCGAAAATTAAGCGCTTAAAAAGCGTGAATATAATTTTGGATTTCAGCGATGTTACAAACCACACTTGCATAGTAAGATTGTGCTGTATGCATATATACATACGTAAACCAAAAATTAACAAGTCTATCGCGGAGTTGGTCTTGAGGAGCAACGTCAGTCAATGTTGGTGACATTCGTATTGGCATATCGCCAATGGATGTGACTACTTTATATCATAAATAATACCATGATCATCCAGCTAAGATGAAATTGTATGAAATACTTACTGAATAATCAGATTTGTAGATCTGTCACACTGTGGATCTAAATCATGGACTCCAAGTATGCTAAAACTATGGTAAAAATTAATTTTGATCTAAAACTGAGATTAAATCATAAAAAAAGGGGTCATTTCTTGTTGTTCTTGATATTATTAGTCTTGCAGACTCAAACAAATCTGTCCATACGAACGCTAATTCTTTTGTATCTAGCAGTAGTTGGATACGAAAAATGTGATTTCAACTACGCGAGCGAGCGATGAAATGGCTCCAAAAAGAAATGTGCAAAAATCAGCTTTAGTTAATCATTCAACATAAACAAGTATTAGTTAGAGAACCTCTCGGTAGGCCGAACTTCGTATAATAATAGACTGGGAAGTCAAATAATTAAAATTTAGTTAAAGGGTTGGTGATGGTGTTAGGTTCGTGGGTGGTCACATGTTCAAATCACAGATCAAACTCTAGACTGATGCTTTTGCCGGCCAGAGACTCTAAACAACATCGGGAAAGAGTATAATATCGTAATTTTATTAGTCGATTTTTAAATTCTTTTAGATGTTATATAGTCCTGCACAGAGAAAAATACATATACTATCTTCAGTTTAGTTGAATTTTTTTTCCAGTAATATTATATATAATTTTGATAAATCCACATTCAGAAACACCAAGCTGTATTACATGTAATGAGACCAATGGGAATTGGAGACGAATAATATATATATATATATATATATATACGGAAAAATTCACAAAAAGGAAAACGAGCTAGGAAAAGGTGTGATATACAGTGGAATATAATATCGTCATCGTATATATTAATAGAATATATCTTTTAAAATCATTGAAGGAGATTATTGACCCTTCCCCACCCACCTCGCCCGTCGAGGTGGACTCTTATGTCTGTTAGTTAAGAGCCTTCTTCAACCTTCATAGCAGCTCTCGCCTCATCAAATTTCTGTATCAGCGACAAGACGATCTCTGAAAATTCCGAGCGATTTTTCCTCGGATTGGATTCAACTAATCTAAAATCATGGTGAAATGTTTCAGCTTCATCGCGGCGATAGACTGGCTGTTCCGCCGCTCGTTCTCCCGGGCGGGCCTAAGGGCGGGCAAGACAGACCTCGGGGACGGCACTGTCATGCACTGCTGGGCCCCCAAGAAGCCGGACCCCGCCCGGCCGGACCTTGTCCTGATCCACGGGGTCGGGTCCAATGCAATCTGGCAGTGGAACGATTTCCTGCATCTGTTTGTGTCACGGTACAACGTATACGTGCCCGACCTGGTATTCTTTGGGGATTCGTACACGACCCGGCCTGACCGGTCCGAGGAGTTCCAGGCCAGGTGTGTGGCGGCGCTCATGGACGTCCTAGGGGTCTCCAGGTATATTCCATAGCACCATTTCAATCTGATGCCTTTAATTTATCAGTCGACGAAAGGGATGTTGATTACATATATTCCTATATTTCATGGACGGGCTGAATGGTACGTCTACTAATAATGGTTATGAACTTATGTATATTTCCGGCTACATTGCGAAAGACACGTTTGACAATTAGGATCGGATGTTAGCTTAAACATTACACGATGAAATAATCATTTGATTCATTTTTCCAACAGGATGAGCGTAGCAGGGTTGAGCTATGGCGGATTTGTGGCTTACTCCCTAGGGGTGCAGTTCCCAGAGAGGGTCGAGAGGTTGGCATTGTTGGGCTCTGGGGTTAGCATGGAGGAGAAGGACATGGCCGAGGGACTTTTCAAGGTCGGGAGCGTGGAGGAGGCGGTCGACCTGCTCTTCCCAACGTCACAGGAGAAGGTGAAGGATATGATGAAGCTGGCCTTCCACAAGCCCCCAAAGGCCATGCCTTCTTGCTTCGTGCAGGATTTCATCGATGTAAGTATCTGCATAGAATAAACCATTTCAAAAAAATTTCATGTCCGTGATGGAATAATGATCTCCATTCACAATTCTTTGGGGCAGGAAATTTTCTCCGAGAACATTAAGGAAAGAACAGAGCTGGTCCATGCTTTACACAAGAATCGAACTCTGTCTAATCTCCCTAAGATCACCCAGGTTAGGCCTTCTTCCTTATGAAACTTCAGAATTCTACTGTGAAAAACTGAAACGAAGACGTAAGATGATGTTACGCTTATCGATCACTAGTGTGAAGAGTTCGGCATTAAGTCATTCGTGGTTTGTTGTTTGCTGCAGCCGACACTGATAATATGGGGGGAGTATGACCAAATCTTCCCAATTCAACTGGCTCACAGGCTAAAGAGGTACCATCAACCGAACTATTTTCAAGTATTAATTCACGTTACCTACTCGAGACCTTTCGGTTTTTAACTGAGTAAACCATGAAAGATATCAAGTTGGCATATGTTAATTTGCAGGCATCTGGAAGGGAATGAACAGGTAGAGATGATCATCGTAAAGGACGCAGGGCACGCACTTACCATGGAGAAGCTGAAAGATATTAGGAATCACCTAAAAGCTTTCCTTGTTGATAGCCTTCCCCGACCGAATCAAGAAAAACAGAGCACCGTCCTGAAGGCAGACTAAACAGGTCTCTGTTGCTTTGCCAACTTCAGCTTCCTCAGCCTCAGAATTGTACTACTTTTATCAAGTGATGATTCTTTACAGCTTTCATGAGAAAGCTAGCCTTGTTCATTTGTCTCATATATCACCGTCGCATTCAGAACATTGCGGTTGACAGTCTAAGGAATGGATGAATGCAATTATTATCTAATTATTTCGGTGGTGAATATAGTTCAAAATTCGATGAATATAAGGGTAAAATCAATAACAGAACCAAATTGAAACATTAGTGTTACAAGATTCTGTCCCCCTTGAAATGAATGGCTCGCCAGACAAATATTGCCCAAGAAGCTGACTCCTGTAGGCGCACCTGCGTAATGGCATGCTCTTACACGAGTTCCCTCGAATTCTTACTCACAGACCTTGAGGTTGAAATGATTCCTTGACATATGGCTCTCGACCGGACAGGGAGATCTAACTTGACAGAGTGAAGCATAAAGCAATTCGATCCTGTGCAGGGGAACAGCTACTCAACATCTTCGATGCCTCAGCTTCAGATTCTAGGCCCTGTCGTTATTTATGCTTGAGTCTGATGGACCTCTACTGGCTTCCCATCCTCCTCGGTGGAAACCAAAGTTTCATTTGTATGTCGGTGTTCAACGGGCTCTTGCCGGCTATCCCAAAGCTTACTGGTCTTCCCGATTACAAGAATAAGCTCCAGTTGTTTCTGCTGCTGCTCCTACAAAACACAAGATAACAGTCAAGTCAATGATCAATTACTGCTCCATTTGAATTGAACGAAAGGGGAAGAAACCTGGACATGGAAGAAAGCACTATCTAAATGAGCCAAGACTCCAGGAGTATTCTGGACTAATAATATGCTAGGAGAGGTACAGAGACATTTTAAGCAAAAAGTAAAACAAAGAAGAGCAGAGACAATACTGGCCCAGCTCAAATTCTGAAATTATAAAATTAATGCCAAAAAATAAAAAGAAAAAACAATGTTTAAACAACTTCGACACAACCAACAGCATAGGAAAAAATTTCACGATGATCCTAACGTACTAAAGACTGTTTTTGGAATTATTCACGTACTCCACAAGTCACCTAACATCTGAATATTCGGTCTCCAAGTAAACTATGTATTACATTTTCACGTCACAAGAAATTACCTGCATAGCCAGCAAAACCTTTTGAATTTCACCCAGCTCCTTCTCAAGAATGTCCTCTTGTGCTGCTAATGCACGGGTGGCCTCTGAATTCTTTTGAGCCAAGGCTGCAGTCTTGACACCAAAAACGAAATGCAAAATAGACTTTTAATCCCTTCAATCAGTCTTACACAAGATTAGACAATTTCTTTCAGGTTAACAAGTAATAGAATAATTCCAATATCTCAAATTTACGGCCAGGAATCCAATGATCGTGCCAAAAATTGTCCCGGGGAATAATAAAGTTGTAGGCACCACGTAAAAGAACCAAATAAGAGTTGAGAGCACATATTTTAAATGGTCCTGTTGCTGGATATGCTGCTGAAAGAGCTCGGTCTCTCCTATAAAGTCCTAAGAAATTAATGTTCAACTTGGGATAATCTGTGAGATCTTTGAATACTCAATCTAATCCGACAATTCATTCCTTGAGCAACATCTAAATTGTAAGCTCCTTCAAGAGGTTCTGGAAAGTGGAGCCAAGACATACATATATATATATATTCCGGCAAATCCCTAAGCTAATGGAAACACATGTCAATTTGTAATAATGGCCCAATTTCTTTGATTTTCTAAATATATCATTTCTGTTGGCAGAAGTATATGATTTGAAACTATATGTAAAAATGATATCCCCTTATTCAGACCACTCTCTCATACACAACTACGCTCATCCTTACAGCAAAACGGGAGATCAAAGTATGTAAGATTAGGTCTTTTCTGGCTCAAAATCAAACATTTTGTGCACAAGTTTGCAGGAAATGATGACAAGAGCTAGACTTTATCGCTTAATATACAAAACAAGCAATAAATCAGTGCTAGAAATAATCAGAACAATGATAAACTCACAACCTCAGCTATTGGTTCTGTCAATGCTTTCCGAGTAAGCCGAAACCTAATCCCGAGCTTCTCGAGCTGCCGCGACAAGCCCCGTATTATTGTTGCAGAGCTTCTCAGATCCTCCTCCAATTTCTCAACTCTCTCCACCAAATTCAAATCCCGACCACCGCCCGATTTCACCGACTGGTTAAAAAACCTTCTCCATTGCCGAATCCTAACCAAACTCCCAATCGCAACTCCACATATCAATACAACAACAACCCACACCAAAACCCTATCCCCGAACCCTCCAAAAACACTTCTTCTAACCGCCAACACTATCGAAACAGCCGCCGAAGAAAGAAGGCAGAGAGACTCAACAATCGAAAGAAAAGAATCAACCCCAAAATTACCGGGAGCGTTCTTGTTCTCCCCGTAGACAGAGCCATCGGAAGAGTAAGCTCTGACGCGGCACATATTGGAAGCGAAGCCGCCGTGCCATCTCAGTAGAGCTCTGTGCTGTACAATGTGGAAATGGGAATTGGCAATTGGGAGGATGAGGCCGGGGCTTCTGATAGCGGGGGGACGGGGGAAGTGAAGGGCGATGCGGGGCGATGGGTTCTGCAATTGGGCCGATAACAGGACTGACATGGCGATCGGTGAGCCTGCGAGTGGTGCGGGTGAGTGAGGATTAGGGTTCTGGTAGGTCGGAGTTGGGAAGAGAGACGACTTCCATTTCGGCTGTGCAGGTGGAAGGTTTCACAGTTCGGTCAGCGGAGCGACCAACCGAGTGAGCAACAGAAGAAGCTGGGCGATGAGTTCTATGAATGGCGCGAGGGCCTATCGGCGCAGTTTAGTTGACATAGCTAAAATGAGCTGGGGGTTCACTGCTCACTGATTTCCACTCTTCAGCCCAATGGGCTTTCAGCCTGAAATGCATGTGGGCCTACAATGGAACCGGCCCTGGACTGGGCCCAATCAGGTCGCATTCTTGTTTACCTTCTTTCTTCTGAATCTCTTTCACCCAATTTGGGATCATTTCTTTAAAAAAAAAAAAAATGGTTTCAATTCAGTTCGTTTAATTCGGTTCAGTTCAATTCAATTGTAAAGAAATTGTGTTACTTGAAAAATTAAAGAATTTAACTGAAATGGATTGAATAATTTTGTCTGGAATGCATTCTAAAATTGAATTGAATTGATAATAATATATTTGCATGTAGTCAATTTTCCGCCAATCGAATTCTAACTAAATCTTATTGATTTTGACTTTGATTTGAAATCAAACGTAAATCTTATATATTTATGAGAAATCTTGTGTTATTTGGACTCCGAACAACATAATTCTTATGAAATGAATCGAATTATTCCATTTTAGAGGATTCCAGAGAAACTATTTATATAAAGCTCTCTTTCTATTGAACAAAGGAAAAAATCTTCAGAACGTGTTATTGTTATATATGCTAGCAGGAAAGAGATGAAAGTCTGTTCTTACAATGACAGCTTCGACAACGACCAATCATCAGCTTGAAACACATTGGTTGCTGTCGTTATTCACACAACAACTGCACATTGCACAAAGTTAAGGTAACCATAGCGAACGGAACATGTGATACTTGATCCATATGTTGACAGCATCGAAAAGTAAGAACCTAAAACGCACGAAAGACCGAATTCATCATAAGAATACCGCGAAACCCGTACGAAAGAAAGATCCAACCAAAAGAACAGGATCTAACAACACAAAATTGAGAATTAGATGGGCACGTGCCGTTTGGGGATCTACAATGGAATTCAAAATTTACTACTCAATCGCCATTTTAATCTCATCTACTTCTGCCATGTGGTTTTGGCCTCTCGAAGAAAGGCCAGCCCACCTAACTTCGAACGACTCTTGCACCTATATTTCCAAATGTTATTCACCTTTCTTTTTTTCTTTTCTTTTTTTTTTTCATTCCATCGTCGATCAAACATTGTTTCCCTCCAAGTTCTTAGATTGGCCCTTTCTTGCCCGTTGTCTGCTTTTATGTTATTCCTCGGATATTCAAAAGCATCTTCAAAAATATGAAAAACCTAAGTATCTTTCCAGCAAAAAATTATATTTATATATATATATATATATATATGAAAACGTAAAGTACGCAGTAGTTTCCATGCATATGCAGACAGAAATAATGGCCTACACTTTTTCATATCAATAGACTTTTCATTGAATGCTTAGGACAGGACAAAAAGAAACCTCTGTGAAATTTTCCTCGGTCGGTCAAGAATGCCCCCTTCATCGAACTATATAATGATAAGCTATCGATTGTTGGACCTTGGTGACATCTAACCATCGATGAGTTCCAAACTATCGTGACAGTACAGGTATATCGATGTCCGAACAGATAAGATTGCATGCTCGGTGCGTAATTCCTGTCAATGTAGTTCTCCTATTTCCTTGAACATTCATTTTGCGTCAGCAGAAAGAGAGAGTAGGGACCGAAACAAATGGAGAAAACGTCTTTGGTACATTTTGGAATACTTTTTGGTAGCTTTCTCTGTTTTCCACATGCAAACATGGAACAAGCTTTCTGTCAGTGCCCAAAGCAAGCAACTAGACTGAAGCTTCTTGAACTCCAATCCATAATCCAACGTTCATGTTCCTACTCATTTCCGACCAGTCACTCGATCGCAGTTTACACGATTGGCCTCCGTGCGAAATTTCCTCTCACGCCAATTCGGAAAAGTTTACCTTTGTGATCGACTCAGTATTGTTGATACCAATAGTGGTCAAGTAAAACGACGTATGCAACTCGGGCAGTTTCAGAAGCCACATTCGACCTTGATGTGTCCTTATTTCTATCTATTGATTTAAAGATCTTTCTTGTCGAACTACATTCATACACCACAGCATTAATCAAACTCGAACGAAAGTAGATAGTAACAACAAATCGTTAACATTCTACGATAGCTTATCCTTCCATACCCGGTTTTGCAATTCCCCCTGCAACAGGACAATTTGCCCCTAATTTGCGACTACCCAGAAGTTCTCACACAAACTGCTAAAGCATTGGCACTGAAAATTGCAACAACAAACAATGGGTTCGATGGGAACCATACCAACTTTATTCAAATAGCATATAAAAATTACCAGGAAATTCATCGCTGCTTTCTTTTCCGGAACAGCGGCTTAGAGGCTGAGAGAAAGCAGGCGCTGTGTCCCAATCCTCCTCTTTCTGAGCCGCTCTGCAATGATGAATGCGAGCTCGAGGGCCTGAGAAGCATTGAGCCTTGGGTCGCAGTGGGTGTGGTAGCGTGAGCCCAAATCATCAAAAGTCACTGTTCGAGATCCTCCAATGCACTCGGTCACATTCTGGCCGGTCATCTCGAGGTGGATCCCACCAGGGTGGCTTCCTTCTTGGTCATGAACATCGAAGAATGCCCGCACTTCAGCCTGTATCATCAAACAGGTAATAATAGTAAGAACATGCAATGCTTTTAATTAACTGGCAATCAGAATTGCACAATCTAGACAATGCAAGAAGTAGCTATATTGTACCAGAATTGCATCGAAGGCACGGGTCTTCAGGCCACAGGGCGCCTTTATTGTGTTCCCGTGCATGGGATCACACACCCAAGTCACGATTTGCCCAGCATTGCGTACTGCCCGAATCAAGTGTGCAAGCTTTACCCTCATATTCTCGGCACCCATCCTGACAATGACTGTGATTCTTCCTGGCTTGTTTTGTGGGTTCAGGATTTCGACAAGTTTAACGAGATCCTTGGGATCCATCTTGTTGCTCACCTGCAACATCAAGGTTTCAAGAGTTAATAAAGACTTCCGCTAATGTTGATCATGGAATTCATCATATCTTGCATTCTCTCGGAAAATCATGCAAAGTGGCTAGCACTTCAGGTACCTTAATGCCAAGAGGGTTGGCAATTCCTCTCATGAACTCAACATGGGCCCCATCCAGCTGGCGAGTCCGCTCGCCAACCCAGAGCATGTGAGCAGAGCAGTCATAGTAGAGCCCAGAGGTCGAGTCCAGTCTCGTGAGTGACTGCTCGTAAGGCAAGAGCAAGCATTCATGGGATGTCCAGAACTCGGTTGTGGTCATGATCGGGTGATCCACCGTAAGTCCTGCAGCAGCCATGAAACCTAAGGCCTCGTCAACCCGGTGGGCAAGTTCCTGGTACCTGTTTAGACATTCCCCAGAGCGAACTAAGTTAAACTAGTGCGAATTTTTATAGTCTAAAGAATCCATTCCATGAGTCAAACCACAGATCGTATCAACTGACTAAGAATATTCGTGAATTTTACTTCAATTGGCAAAACATGGTGGAGTTCTTAGCCAAATTTTATAGGAATTTTCTTAAAGGAAGGGTTTTAGGGTTTTAAATCACATGCACCATAGCTTTTCGAGAAACTGATACCATTTACGACAATTTCAAATCACATGCCAGAAAGAGCCAAAATCAGGAATCAGCTAAAGGCACAAAGATTTCGAACCTTTTCAAGCCTCCCTTATCACTAGCAACAAAGATATTTTTATCTGTACAGAACTCATAGATTCAAGCCTTTTATGTTCTATACCTGTCTCCCTGCTCGCTGTGCTCGGCGAAATCGAGATTCCACTGGGTGACCCTCTGCATCGCAGCGTAACCTCCAGTGGCGAAGGCTCTCAGCAGGTTAAGGGTAGCAGAGGACTGGCAGTAAGCCCTGATCATCCTCTCAGGATCGGGAATCCTCGACTTCTCATCAAAAGTATCCCCATTTATGTTGTCTCCTTTGTAACTCGGCAGCTTCTTTCCGTTCTTCTCCTCGTAGGGGTCAGATCTCGGCTTAGCAAACTGACCCGCCATTCTTCCCACCTGATAGACAGATTCAAATTTGAACCCCACAAATGTTTTCAGCTATCCAGCCAACAGAAATTGAAATCCTAAACATCCTCTACTGAACGACCAAATAATTATTTTTTCATATGTAACAAGCAGTTTTAACATCAATAAACCCATCCATCATAATCCAACTTTGTCTGAGATATTAAAGGCATAATCACCTAAACATTCATCTGATTTGTATACCTTTAGGCAATAGATTCAGACAAATTATAGATCTATAGATTTGAACAAATTATGATCGACGCCGGAGAACGCCACCGGTAGCAAAATTTTACCTTAATCACAGGCACCTGCCCGCCGAACATGAGGACGACACCCATCTGAAGCAGAATCCTGAAGGTGTCCCTGATGTTGTTAGCACTGAATTCCTTGAAGCTCTCCGCGCAGTCCCCACCCTGGAGAAGGAAAGCGTTGCCCATGGCGGCCTCCCCCAGCCGTTCCTCGAGGTTGCGGGCCTCTCCAGCAAACACGATAGGCGGGAAGTTCTCGATGGTCTTGAGAACCGTCTCGAGCTCATTAGCGTTGGGGTACTCAGGCAGCTGGAGGGCCTTCTTCAGCTTCCAGCTGTCGAGGGTCCATTTCCCGGAGGGGGTGGGGGCGGCGGGTTTCGGGACGGTGGCGGTGGCGGTGGCGGTGGCGGGCTTGGGCGCGGGCTCGGCTGCGTGGACGGCGGAGATTTGGCGGGTCTTGGAATGGGATTTGGTGGTGGGTGGGGGGAGGACAGAGAAAGCGGGCTGCTTGGAGAAGGACTGAGAGGCGGAGTAGAGGGAGGAGGAGGAGAGGGCTGCGGAGGAAGAAGGGTTTGCGAGAGCCATTGTCGACAAATTGTACAGAGCTTTTTTCCTCTCTGTCCTTCTGCTTCCTCTCTCTCTCTCTCTTTCTAGAGCTACAATGGCAGTGAGGTTTTAGAGAGAGAAAGAGAAGGCAGCAGTGCTTTTGGGAGAAGGTGGTGAGGGGTTGATGGACGCATTTATAGTGTTTTAAATAAGCAGGAGGGAGAGGGGGACATGCAGAGAGAGAGAGAGAGAGAGAGAGAGAGAGAAAGGCAGACAGACAGAGCAGCTTTTGGTCTTTTTTCTAGAGAGAGAAAGCGAGAGGGTTTGGTAGGAGGGAAGGTTCAAACAGTCAAAGCGAAAGAGGAAGTGGGATGGCAGCGGCAGAGGGGTCAAGCCATCCCATTCGGGAGAAGGTAGTTAGGAAAATTAGAGTTAGCCAGGGACCATTTTGTAGATACCATAAACTTATAGCTTCTTTTTTTTTCGCAATAAGAGAAGCCTATTTTCCTAAAACAAGGGTAAGAAATTATAGAAATAATCAATGTGAGTTGGTTCGATTGATTCAGTACTTATTATACTTAAGTAAAATTTAAAATTTGAATTTTGTATATAGAAAAAATTCACTTTGAAAATTTTTTACTTCTTAGTGAACCTACCCGGCTCGACTGGATTAATCGATTATATTGGACTTCTGAATACCATGTCACATGCCGAAAAAAAAAATATAGCAAAACAACGGATCATGTGCATCTCATTGATCAGAATCGACCAATGATCTCTTGATTATGTGAGGATGTTTTTTGTGCCACTGTAACAATACTTCTTCCCCTCAATTTTTTGCATGTTATTATAGAATTATTATTTGTATCAGTGATTCAGCGGGTGTGTGTCACATGGAGGTTTCACTTCACTTTCTTGATTTCACAACGTGTCGGATATTGCAACTCCCAGCAACGTCAGAGTCTACCATACGGTTTCCCCGAACGAGTACGAGTACGAACGCGGCCGTGTAAGGGACAATACAATAACAATTCGTTTGGTTTTAAAGTTGATTTTTAAAATTTTAACTCTAACCTTAACTTTATTCGCTACACAACAAAAGTCAACAATACAATTATTACTTTTTCATTTTTTTTAATTTTTTTAATCATTCAATTCAATTTTTAATACTAAATTTTTCCAACTATTAATTACTTTTTCACATTTTTTTTCATAATTCAACAATATAATCATTACAACCCAATTAAAATCAAAACTTAACTCTATTAAACTCTAAAACCAAACACATATTAGGTTCTAAAAGTATACTTAAATAGTAAATATGCTTACCAATGGGAGCGGTGTAACTCTTACCAATGAATGGAAGGGAACTCGAAGGTCCCACTGTATTGGCGTCCCCTTGAATGCGCAAATAAGCATCGGCGTAATTACGTAATTTAGCGTCCCAAAGTCACGTGGAGGACGATATATTTTTTTAAGGTGGGAATCATGTTGATTAATCTAATTCAAGTCAAGTCGGTCCACTAAAAAGTCTCAATAAAAGATTTTTCATTCACAAGATAAAACTCGAATTCAAGATTTTATTTAGAAAAAATACCTATCGAATTGCTAAAATCAATCCTTATCAATTAGAATGGGATATTTTTGTTAGAATAGGAATGAGGTGGAGATAGTCACCCTCGTTCCCTTAAGTAGCTACCAAACCAAAGAGATCATAAGTACAACTCCTATGCACAATTCACCACACCTACTAAATATGGTGTCAGAGTGGCTTTGGTAAGTGGTCGCCCCTTTACCAAGTGAGGCATGGTCCGACGCAATAAAAATTTTAATAACAAATTAATAAATACAAATAGTCTCACATCACCAATATTAAATATGAAAATTTATTTATTTATAGCACCATTGTATTATATCATCTTTGATAGCATAGTGGCCACCCTGTTTAGTCCCAATATATATATATATATATTAATCGTGATGATCCTATTTTTCAATAATATGATAAAATATATTTATGGTGTAATCAGTTATATGATGCAATTAACATTTTGAAAAAATTTATTAATTATTTATTTCTTCATTAATAATTGCAATTCAATGATTCAAAAGGGATTGTAAAAAAAAATGATTGCACTATAAATTTTTTTGGTAAAGAAGAATCAACTAAATTGTTATAATTAAGAATTGACACTCATATTTTCATCTGTTGCAATTTGATGAGTATTTTTTTTAACTTCATATGCCCAGGTAGGATCATAAAAAATTTGCCCATTCCTCCAAAAAGAGTATATATATTTTTTAAATTACAAAGGAGACTCATAAACTTAATAAAAGGAAATGAAAAATTGAGCACAAATAATCTCACTTGATGAGAATCGAACTTGAACGGGGAGATTACTCCATGTCTCATCTTAGTTCCTTAAGGAGTCACACCCAATAGCCATGTCTCATCTTCCTCATTTGATTGATTACTCCATTTTTCTGAGTTTAGTGTTAGATTTTCTTACCATAGTTGGTGTCTTTGATTCAAAAAGTTGCTTAGTTTGCTGATGCTTTAATGGGGAGATAAAAGCCCGAAGAGAAAACTATCAATAGCTTCTTCAAAAATTATATTATCATCAATATGGTCCTTCAAATATCTTATTGCCATCAATATGGTCGTTCAAAGATCTTATTGCCATCAATATGGTCCTTCAAAGATTTTTGCCATCGATATGGTTCTTTGAAGATCATATTGCCATCAATTTGGTCCTTCAAAGATTTTTGCAATCAATATGGTCCTTCAAAAATCATTCCGTCCATCAAATTAATCCTCCGTTAAAAAGACCGTTTCTATTGCTTAACTCCATCAAATAATTTCTATATAAAAAAAGAATAAAATATATCTACTGAAACAAAAAATCGACAATATTTTTCACTCAAACACATGCGCTGTGATTATGTCAATCGCCTGATAGTCTCCATCTCCACCTCCATCTCCATTCATCTTCATCTTTTCCATTGATATTTAGAAGAAGAACAAATAAACCAAGCAGATACGTACATTTCCAACATGAACATATATAGACTGAATGTTACAAGAGAGTATGAAAGAGACTGAGAGAGAGCATTTTTTCTTCTGTCTGAAAAAAAAAATTCTAACGTTTTTTAGTGAAAAATTAAATTGATGGCAATATAATCTTTGAAGGACTATATTGATGGTACAAATCTTTAAATGACCAAGTTGATGACAATACGATCTTTAAAGGATTAAATTGATGGCAATATGATCTTTCGGGGACCAAATTGATATTTTTCTCAAAGGTCGAACATATACGAATCCCATGATTTCCTTATATTTGTTAGAATATTAAAGAATAATAAATTAGTACACTGCCGCATGATGACATCTATATACTTGAGCTAAAGCAGAGTTCCAAAGGGAAATTCTCCTTTAGCCAAGTTTCACCAAATGATTTGCTATAATAAAATATTTTTAAACCCATCTCTCTTTTCTTTTCTTTTTTTATAGTAAAAAAGAAATAAATGATTTTACCTATACTTAAGCTAAAGGAGAGTTCCAAAAGGAACTCCTTCTTCAACCAAGTTTCACCAAATGATTTGATATAATAAAATATCTTTAAATCCTTCTCTCTTTTCTTTTTTTTTTATAATAAAAAGAAATAAATGACTTTACCTGTGAAAAAGAAATAAATAAATAACTTTATTAATATAAATTTATTTGGTTTCATTTTTTTGGTGTGTAGTATGGTATCCGACCCCAACGGACCCTGAGTAATTCAATTCAAAACCCAATTGGTTCACTATGTTAATGTATCTTCTCTATTGGCAAGACACGAACTTGAACCTTACTTAAGAGGCAGCGTTGGGTCCGTTTGAATCAATTTCTATTAGTTCACATTCCTTCTTTGTTGAGGCCATCTTTTTTTAATTATTTTTTGAATCATCATTTAATCTACCTATTCATTGATAGTTTTTCTTACTCTTATTATTAACCAATCCCACAAAATCCTCAATTTCTTATCAAGTGCTTTTCATTTTCAATCAAATTATTTTTATTTTCTTATTAAAAAATTTAAATTTAGTCAAAATGAAGGACACCAGTTTTAAATTTCGAAGTACATAATTTCTAATTAATAATACATGATGTGATACAATAAGAATAATATTGTAATTTAATTATAAGCTATGATTGTTCGAAAACATTATCACATAGTCCGCAATGAAGTACGGGTGTACTACTAGTAAAAATTAAAACAAGCGTGTAACCGAAAAAGAATAAACAAAAAAGCGTTCAGAATGATTATGCAGAAAATGTTGCTTGGTTCAAAACAAGAGTTTTTTAGACTCTCTCTTCTTCTTCTTCTTCTTCTTCTTCTTCTTCTTTTGCGAAGCAGACCAACTTTGAGACGTGCGCCCTAGAGAGTTATGATATATGTATAGTAAAACAAACTAGCTACCTTCTTTTTTCGAGGCATGTGGATACACAACCAAAATGACCCACCCCATGAAACATGAAGCTCCTTTGGTTTTTCATAGTGAATTATAATCATAAAGCCAAACGGTGTATAGGAATTTACTATGGGGTGATGAAAAGAAGTCAAAAATCATATAAACTATCCATTAAGTTTATAAGCGATTACTGAACTCATTTTCAACGTAAATATTTAAGTCAACAAGTTGTGATATACATTCAATCTCTTATAAATTCATTGAATTCGTATTAACTTTTCCATATGAGATCTATACTCTCAATACAAACAGTACTACGACGACAACATGCATGGAATTCGAAAAAATATTTACATGAGTGATACATAGATTTCAAATATATGTAACACTCCAAAAAATAGTAAAAAGTTAAAATTTATTTTTGATTTGATAATTATTTCCTTTTTCATTTTTTTCCTGAAAAGGACAGTTACATAGATTTGAAATCTATGTGTGACTCATGTAAATATCTATTTGGAATCCGTAAAGGGAAAAAAATGCATGGAATCTCAAAACGTTCTGCTGTTTCGACGGCTGATGCCTTGGGCAGGGTGGAGGTGCAAACAGACCCTTCAAGAGTTCAAGGTGCAAATTAAATCTAAGCTTGAAAGTGTGAGGTGCGGATTGCAAGAAATGTAAAGCCTGGGGTGCTAGGAGGTGGTGGATTGGACATAAAACTTCATGCTGCGAAAATAATTGCCCAAAACGGCGCGTGGAACAGTCTATATATATATATATATTCGTTAAATACAACGACTATGTCGAATAACATATATATCTTATAGTAATTAAAAATACTATATTATAACCAACGTGGGTTGGTTCAAGCGATTTAGTATTTGTTCTGCTTAAGTAAGGTCTTGAGTTCTAGTCCTTGTGAATGCAAAAAATTCACGCTATGAGAGCTTTACCCCTTACCCCTTAGTGGGCCGACTCGGCTCAACTGAATCAGTCGAGGCCCAATTGAGTTTCCATATATTAAGGTTCATACAAAAAAAACTATATTTTATATATATATACATTGACATCTTAACCGATTATGTCTTTTTTTATACATATAGTTTATACAAACAATATATTCCTTCAACCAACACATAAAAATTTCGATTAGTACGCTGAAAAGGAAATTAGATTATTGCTGGGGTTGGCTGGTTAATTACACCAGAGGTACAAAAGGTTTACAATGCGTAACAATGTGGTACAATTTTTTATTTTTTATTATTTTTGTAATGGTTTGATACAAAACATTTCAATTTTGTTCCAATCAAGTACATTTCCCAATTGTCCTCTCACACAAATAGTATTTTCCTGACGTGGCGTGCTCGATGTGTCACTATTTTCATGTAAACCAATCATACCCGCCACATCATTAATGGAGATGTAATTTGAAAAGGTAAAAAAAAATACAAAAAATAATAATACTGAAAAAAAA
Source organism: Punica granatum (assembly GCF_007655135.1). Classification (NCBI taxonomy): domain Eukaryota; kingdom Viridiplantae; phylum Streptophyta; class Magnoliopsida; order Myrtales; family Lythraceae; genus Punica; species Punica granatum. Next base: position 5,417,745 of record NC_045131.1, read on the forward strand.
TTGTTTAAAATGTTAAAAAAAAATCAAAATTGAATATGTTTATGCTATCTTTCTCCCTACCTATAGCCTGTGACGAATGAAGAAGGAAGATTGAGGAAGGAGAAGAGAGGGCAATAACGCTGCCTCCGTCTCAGCTACCACCATCAAACTAGCTCCGATGGTCTCCTCTCACCGGCAAGCAACTCATCACCACCCCGTCACAGCACCAGTACCTCCTCATTCCTATCTCTCGTACTTGTTATCCCCCATACGAGATCAGATCCACTGCCTCGACCTCCTTTGTCTCGGCTCTTAGGAGCGTGCATAGATACCGGGCATACTCGGAATCGATTTGAATCTACCCGTTAGGGTAGGGTCCGGGTAACTTGTATTGAAAATAAAGTAGAGTTCGGTACCCGAACCCGAACCCGATAATAATTTTTTCTAGTTATATTCAAATATATTTCTTCATTTTACTTTACCATGTTCCCCTCTTTGTCTCTCTCTCTTTCTATCTTTCAATAGAAGTTTCGCATTCCTTATCATCGGTAGCTTTGGTTTGACGATATTGATGTGTCCTCGGTGAGGCCTGATCGTATTACATATATTTAGTTTTGTGGATGGATTGATGAGACATATTACTAATTGTTGTAGATATATTGTGGATTAATCTAAATCTATGTCGACATTCTGTTTTGCGTTATTACTGATTATAAATGAGATATTTTTCGATTTTATTTAGTACGACGATAAAATTTATATGTTTCAACAGGGTACTCGGAACTTGTGGTATAATACACGTTCCATGTATGTTCCGGTTTCAAGACTCAACAGGGTAGGGTCATGTTCAAAAATCTTGAAACATGTTCCTTACAGGGTATGATTCGGACATTGTAAAAAGAACATGATACCCAAACCCGACCACCCCTATCCACTTTCTCTACTTGCAACCCAAGCTCAAGACCACGACACCACCATGAGTTTCCCCTCCTTTGCTGTTGCAGGCTCCGGGGCATCCCTATGGTCTGACACCAGCCTGAGCTCAAGCCCACATCTCGTCATTGCCTCACCCCCTCTACATCCTGAGCCCATGAGCTCAGTCCTGCTCTTTTACCTCTTCTCTTTCCCTTTTCCCGCTCCCTTCTGTCTCCATTCTCTCTCTTGCAGGTCCGGAGTCCTTCCATCTCGCCGTCGTGAGCTTCCCCTATTCTACTACTCGGGTCTTGAGTTCGGCTTTGCCTTAGCCGTGTTTAGCGCGCCCTCACCCAAAAAAAAAAAAAGAGTCTCCATGACAGAGTTTGGTCTCTCGATCCCTCTCACTCTTTTACTCTCCTTGTTTCCCCATTATGCCCGCTTCCTCTCTCTCTCTTGCAGATCTCGGAGCTCCGATGACCTCCATGGTAGCACGGGATCTAACTTGGTCTCACTGGAGCTGCAGACCTAGTCTCTCTTTTCCTTAATTTCTTTAATTTTTTTTCTTAAACTTTATTGTGGATATTGAATATTTTTATTTCTTTGAATTTTCTAAATTTGCTTTTTCATTTTTTTCTGAATTTTTATTTTATTTTTGATTTTTTTATTTGATTTTTTCAGATTTCACATATCCATTAAGAATGTGGCAAGTTTTGATTGGATCCACATGACAAAAGCGCCACATCAGTAAAATGTTTACATCGTTAGGGCAATTGACGGAATGCACTTGATTGAAATCAAATTGAAACGTTTTGTATAAATTTGTTACAAAAAAAATATTTTGTGTCATATTGTTACACATTGCAAACTTTTTGTACCTCTGATGTAATTATCGTGGGGTTGGTGACTTCCAAAACATGAAAATTATTTAAATGAACAGTACAAAGTAAGACACATCATCAGCAATGCGCATGGCATATATAACCTAATTGCACAATATACATGCACTAGAGAAAACTACAAATATCCCAAGAAAAAAACTACAGATATGTAGAGAGAGCAATCGATTATCTCGAGTTTCATACCGAATAATGAACAGAAAGAGACACGGGATATATATTCAGATATTCATCTTGTTTTTCTCTGAGGAATGAGACATTTTAATTACGCAGATTTTATAGCAGGACTATATATATAATTTTGGTGTAAATTTTGGTAATTAGAAATTCAATTGGGTTCTGACTAATACAGTCGAAGCAGGTCGTCTCACTAAGGGATAAAACTCTCCCGGCGTTAATTTTATGTATTCACAATGACTCAAACCCGAAACCTCACTTAAGCAGAATAACCGTCAAACAACTTGAATTAATCCACGTTGGTTCACTATATACATAATTTAATTTGGTTCATATATGATATTATTATATATTAAGGAACTTGGTTACAGAATTCTGTTAGGTTGCCAAAGCAATCTAATCATTTAAAGAACAAAATGATGTGATACCTATAAAAAGGGAACGAAGAATAAGAATATCATATATTCATACACATACGCACATATATGTATATATATATGTTGGGGAGCTGCCATCTTTGGCGGTGAAAACTGATCTCAACAAGATTTCTCTGATCTTTGGTCTCCCCTGTCCAACAATGCGTCAACCTCTGTAACCTTGAAACAAGTGAATCGACATTCCGAAAAGCATGAACCAAAAAAAAAAACAAAGAAAAAAGAAAAAAAAGAGGCTAACTGATCTTCCTTTCAACGGTTTGGTCGTCCAAATGCAGTCCATGCTGCAAAGGAATTCACAAATGATTAATGAAGAAAAATTTAGTTATGCGTCTGCCATAAATAAGATCATCAGAATGTCCGATATATCGAATATCTTATGCTATGATAGATAATCGTTCTTATCGTTGCAGGTCCTTTTTTGTTTTTTTCTTTTTGCTCGGCTATCGTTAGAGGTCTTAATTAGATAAATTTTGTTCTTCCAACAACATAATATATATGATGCTCTATAATTGAACCTATGCGTTTGCTATCTCAACGCTTGTCAATACATCAGTTCTATTCAATCGATCGGTAATCAATTATTTATATCGCGAGAGTATAAGCTGCGCGTGGCGAGCGCATGCATGGTGCATGCTAATTTTAAGGTCAAATCATAAGTCTCATACCATCAAACCATGAAGGCTTTGAACAGCAGAAGAAAATAAGATATGAGATATTTCATACATCTATATATGTATGTGCATAAATGAAGAAAAAAGACGGCACGATAGATGGCTGCTCTCTGCCTATATATTCTAGTCAGTTGATGTCTGCAGTTTGCTGATATATGGTTGGAAAGTGACCAAACTGTCTAAGCACGGAGAGATCGCCAGACGTGTTGGCGCAGTATCAGATACATGCATATATACACAGAAATATATTGACACATAATGTTATATTCCATAATAAAGCAGACTGGATTTATTCAACGACGACGATGCTTCGAGTTTTTATGTGTAACTAGCATGTTATCATGTACCATACATGTCGTGAATATGACACTGTACAGATTCACATATGATGATAATAGCTTTCAATTCGCTATGTAAACTCCAGATGTGGTGTAATCAATTGATATTGGATAGCACGGTTGACGGGATCGATGAATAATAAATTTATAAGCAATTCAAATTCTCGGTTCACTGGCATTGAAGGTGATCATCCTGTTCATAGATTTGTAAAATTTCAAATCTCTGCCTTAGCACATAAAGAAATTTACACAAAATTGTTCTAAACAAACTTTGAGTAGATCGTCCATAAGATGATTCTCTAATTATGATATAGCTAACTTTCAAGTCCTAATATGATATTGCTACGATGTAATACGATAGTGTAGAATATTCCAAACCCAGGGAACCTTTCAAATATAATACAGGGAACGTTTGAATGGGGCATTTGGTCAACCATCGACCAAAAAGTCAACATCACTCGACGCTCAACATCCCAACTCCAATGGCATTATTTTCATCACGTGACGATTCCAACAAGCGATTCCCTGCCGGTTTGTTTATTGTATAGCGTGTGTTTCTAAATGAACACCTCGTCACACGGCTACTTGCTATGGCTTCATGGTTTTAGCTCCATCAATGCGTTTAAAACAGACCGACTTCGACGAACCGGTCGAAGCCAACTAAACTAAAGAGGTCCAGTTCAGAATCAGACTCCAATCCGAAGCCAGATGACAACCGTCATCATATTTCTCCATCGGATGATATAATAAGACTTCTTAAGAATTGTTGGACACATTCAACTTCATCATGCCTCCCCGGTTTCTTAAGAGTTCGGCAATTCTCCTACATTTTCCAACTCATGTCAATCAATAAATCGATGAGGCGCATGCAAATAGTCTCGAGCAAAAGGCTCCCATGGCCCAGAGGCAATTAGACTATAAATGAAAACCTCAATAGATTACAGGAAGATTTATAAATTCATATTACACAGCCGGCTAAAGGACTATGTCTAATGTCTCAACTGAATTTCTCTAGCATCCATGACTAAATTTGTCCGGAATGGTAACTCCTTCAGTCACAGTGATAGCAGATGTAGGAAAGCGACAACAGTTGATAATAGCAGGTAAATACATCTGAAATTCGAAATGTGATGTAGATAAACTGGTCGTTGGGTACAATGCCTGGACCTGGGGGCCAACAATGTCCCTAGTAGTAGGGCATGTATCTGTTTGGTCTTCTGAATCTCGGTGCCTTCCTGCAACATTTTCGAGATGCTAATGAATCCTCTCTCCAAGCATACACAGAAATGAAGAGCTTTCTCAGAAGGGACTTTGGAAAGTATGTATTTGAAAACAGTTTGTTCTAAAACTCGTCGTCTCTCGCAAGTTAATTTATCTTAAGCCGTGGTTCAATACTGCCGACAATATATTTGGAAAATATTTATCTTCTTATTTCAAAGCTATATTTGCTGTATTCGATCCCTCTCATCCAAAGAGATACCAGAAGAATCTAAAATGTTATCTTTTATATTGGTTCTGAAAGCAATTTCTAGAAAGCAACTTCAAACAGCCTCAAGGGTCCAGCAACAGTAAACATACCCGTATCCGTAAGGGGAATAGAAATTAGGAGTAGCATAGGGCCTTCGGAATCGGTAACCCATGTAAGGATTGAAACGCCTAGGAAAGTACTGCTTCATGCCTGGAACATTGGTCCTTTTAGGCAAGACCTGCACAGAATATCAAACCTTTTCATAATCTTAAAACATTCATGAATGAATGAACAATTCATAAAGATCCATAAATAATAAAGTTTCTAGGAACAGATCCTGAACACCTTCAACTGGCGCCCATGCAGTTCAGATTCATTCAAAAGGAGAGCCTCCTGAACAGCTTCAGTTTCGAGGAACTCAACATAAGCGAAACCCTTTGGCTGGCCGAATTTATCAGTCAGAATAGTCACCCTGTTCACAGTACCGCATGCCTGGAAATGCTGCTGCACTTCTTCAGGGGTGCATGCATAGTCAACCTGCACCAACATGATTCAGAAGAAAGGTTTCAAGTTCATGATTTGCTTCTGCAAACAACACAAAAAGATAACTGAAACAATCAAGGAATGACTTTTCGCAGTACATTTCTCTAGCACCTATATCCAGGGCACTATATCAAGGGCTTAGCTGTTGAGGACTATACTTTTCCTAGGACACTACTAGTCGACCATAAACAAGCACAGAACCATGCAACATAACATGAGAAACTTATGTGGAATGCAGGTCAGACACTTATAACCAGATCAATTGACTTGCACAAATTGCATAAATAAATCACAATTCTTAAATTATAATGAAGTATCTTTAATCTTGAAACATAACATGCTAAAAGCACGTTCTTCCCTTTCCTGCAGTTCCTAATCAAGGTTCACATAATTTACAGTTTCTAGCTTCATATGAATGGCAATCTTCCATATATTTTTCCGATGAACTGAGAACCCTTTCTCCAAAAAAGATATGTCAGCACTTTAGTCACAAGAGGCCCCTACGACTAAGTTGTATATAACCACATCGACTCATATCAACTTGGAATAAGCAATATACAAATCATTCAGATAATGACTGCAGAAACAAAACCCACAGACTATTATTTATACCCAGCATGATTTAGGGCTTACCATCCAATCTCAGTTATTCAAACTAAACAACCCACCCCCCCCCCCCCCCCCCCCCCCCCCCCCCCCCCCCCTCTCTTTCTCCTGATAACTCCAGGCACATTATACATTTACAGCTGTCCCACAATAAACAAGAATGCCTCAAACAGCTCCTCTCTTATTCATGCTTCACTCAGGAAACATAAAATATCCAGTCATTGTATTTACATAAGCCAAGACAGTTGCAGACAAGATCATTATACTCCAAATGCCCATTAGTGAACTGACATATGAACATCAAAAGCATATAGCATTTGGATTACAAATTGTTCTTCTATCTATAGCTCCAAGTATTACCTTAAACTATAATTTTCAGAAAAGAATTTCGAGACAAGATATATATTAAACCTTATCAATTCATCAGGAGTTAGTTTCCGGATAATGGAGTAAACTCTTAAGATAGTAAACAATCTGCAAGAGAGTTATTATAAATATTTTTGGTAACTAGTAGAAATTGAACATTTTTACGAAGTTTTCAATATTAGCTTCCAAACCCAATAAACTATGTAGTAAAGCGTCAAATGACAATCGCTTTTGGACAGAAGATAATCAATTTGGAAATCCCTATTAATCAGACCATCAGGTCAATAAGCCATAGCTAATGGATGCCCAAGAGTTTACAGCTTCCCTAATGGTAGTTTTAGCAATAACATAATGATCAGATGAAGCCCCACGTTATAACTATAAGATCCATGAGAGTGGCCAAGAGCAACGAACTTGTTAAACTCCAGAAATAAAGCACAAGCTTGTGGGCTCAAGGAAGAATAGGCCAAATGCCTCTCACCAGATCTGCTAAATGACCCAACGGCCTGAGAAACATGATGGTGTCAACACCTCCAGCAGCAGCAGCAAGGCTACGAGATGTACCGGAGCGTGTGCTGATGACTTGTCTTCAACCTTTCATGGTCACTTCTATCTAAGAAGTCTCTTAGAAGCAAAACTTCACATCTCCATTCTCCCCACACATTTACATCTCAACCCACTTTTCTTATTTTCTTTTTTACTCCATATAACCATTTCTTTTTCCTTTTTTCTTTTTTCTTTTTTCTTTTTTTCGTTTTCACATTTGATTCCTTTTTTTTTTTCCATTGCTTCAGATTTTTTTCAGTACTCTTTTGTCCTTTAATCCTTCTGCTTTTTCCCCCTTTTCTCTAACATTATTTTACAATAGGGAAAGCATCTCCCACAAAAATAAGAATGTGCACAACTATCATTTGGCTCAAAGACAGGATAAAAAATCCACTTCAAACATACAGAGAACTTGAGAACGAATCCTGCAACATAGTGAGATACAAAGTCAACATGACTCTGACATTGGGACCAAGATCACTCTAATCACCATCCACGTCCATGCCCCAGAAATAACCAACCACATACAACTTGCAAAGGGCATCAGTCGACATTTACATATCAAAGAACAAATCCCACTCTCCTCTCATACTGAACATGTTAAATATATTAAAGATGTACTGGATTTTCTTCACAGAAATTGCTGGAACCTAGTGTTTGGTCCTTTTCATTAGAATCTCGGAAGAGTCAATTCAGGCTACAGAAAGAGTGACAAGCATGGGTAAACTGAGACACCGCAGAAAACTGGAATTTTCATTTGTGATTTGAAGAACAACATAAACATATATCATTAATAAATATTGAGCAAACATTAGCAAAAAGTCTCTAAAGAGTTGGAGTGATGCTCACATTGCCGACAAACACCGATCTGGAATCAACTTCCTCCTTACTTGCTTGAGAAGCAGCTGCACCAGCAAGGTCTGTAAAATTTACAAAGCAATACACATAAGTAAATAAAGCGAATCAGATATCGTACTACATCTCAAATCTCTACCGCACATGGAAGCCAGAACGTCTATTCCACATTGAACTACATATACATAAGACATATGGACAGTCATGTCCCCAGCTCTACGAAGAATATGATCATACAATAGTACAAGCAACGAAAGTTGACGTAGTTTGTCCCTATTGAAGAGACCTCAGGCTTCATAGGGTACCACTTCACTTGAGATCCCACCTATATTAGCTCAATTCCCACAGCAAAAGTCGGGACAGCATAGCCACTTACGAGTAGGAGAATCGAACGCTGAACAAACGATTATCGAGAGGGGAAAGGGAGTGCAAACCTGAGACAGCGCCCATTTCCTTCTCAACCTTGGCTTGCATCTCGCGGAGAGCTGTGGCTTCATCCTCTATCTCCTTCAGCCTCCTCTTCATCTCATCGAGCTCCTGAAATCACGATTTGCTATAAGTTCCGCATCGAATCTACCATCACCATAAGGCAAATAAACAGAGGGGAAGGCGTAGAGAGAGAGAGAGAGAGAGAGAGACCTTGATGGCGTCATCGTCGCCGGTAGACATGTCGACGTCGGCGTGGTGAGGGTCCATCTCGCCTTCCATCTCGCCCTCGACGGGGATCTCTCCGCCATACACCTCATGCTCCTCTTCCTCCATCTCTCCCTCTCTCTCTCACACACACACACTCTCTCCCTCGCGCCTTTTCGAGCAGAGAAACCTATCGAAGCTTCCCTCGCGGTCGGATTTCGGCACTGTCCGCGCCGTTATATAACTTATACGGTCACCGCGGGGAGGCCGAAGGCTGATTTCCGTCGAAAAAGACGTATTTGCAAGGGACGATACGGTGCCACTGCACATATTCGGCCCATTCTAGGCCCATGTCTCCACTCCTGGCCCGGTCCATCAGTATGATTATGCTCTCATTTTGCAAATGGGAACGTCATATAAACTAGATGGAGACACGCGCATTATGCGTCACGAATAGGCAGAAATTGCTTCTGATATATAGTGTAATGAGGTTGTTTAAAATGTTCTTTCTATAAAATGCTTTGCTTTATACACGATTGAATAGTAAGAAACTTACAGTACTATCTTCGATTTTCACCAACAACGCAATATAAATTTTATTGGACTATGAAATGTATACATTGACTGAACTTATGTCGAATCTATCGAAGAGTACAGCTAAGAATAACACTTACGTCCGGAAGAAAAGCTCGACAGGACTACAAACTTCACTTATCAATTGCATAACAATTTAGAATATATATGCAACTCATTCCTCTCCCTAATAGCGCTAGGAATTTTCCATGCTAAACTGATCAATGTTGCTTAGAACTTTTGGTGTTTGGAGTAAGGGTTCGCAATGACTTGTTTGGATGAATGGCTTGGATGAGAAGCCCAAAGAGCTCTCACCATGGGCTTCATCTTCTCGTTGGCCTTGATAATTCCCAAGAACATGAGCCTATAGAGAATCACCATTCCAAACAAGACCCCAAGATCGACCCACTTGGAGTAGCCCATCTCCACTTCCCAATAGCTCCTTAAGATCTCTTCCCCACTGATCGTGGCCGAACCCCCCGCTTGGTTGTTTGGGAACACCAGCCCCTCGAACTCATTCTTGTAGAACCCTTGGTTGGCGTACTTGTGGAACGCGATGTAGTACATCGGGTACTGCCAGAACAGCTTCGGCAGGTCATCCGGGAGGCGGAAGAACCCCCCGTTTAGCATCATCACGCCTTGGATCCCCGCGCCTGTGATGATGCCCATGAGGAAGTCCGGGACCACGCTCGCCACGATCATCATCAGGCTCTCCACCAGCGTCATGCACACGAACAGGGTGAGTGCAAAGTAGGCAAAGTGGTCGACGCTCCTCTGGAGGCCGACCAGGTAGTACGCTATGGCTCCCGGGATAAGAGAGATGATGAGCAAGTAAGGGATGGAGGAGAACGTGTTCCCCACGACGAATGCTCCGACCCCATAATGCCCGTTCAACCTTTCCCTTCCGAATATCTAGCACATGTTAGGAAGCATGACATTGGTAGCCATGCAATATTATTATCCAAGTGAAACTTAAGTTTTCTGACATAATCAGCTGAGGAAAGTCGGAATAGAGGCGAACCTTCATGTCCTCGACAAAGGAGGGGAATCCACCAATTGCCATGAAAGTGAGGAATGATGCAACGAACATGAGCATGGAGCCTCTTGCCTGCGAATTCCACAACCGCTTAAACCAAATTCACCTCCGTACGTTGCTAGAACATTCAAAGGAAGTTACCTGAATTGAGCCGTAAGTGGACCCAATATCGTAAAAGATCGTCCCGACGCATAGACAAAGAGCGATATAGATTGCTAGGCGAAGCCAGTAGTAGCCCAAGTCACGGTACATGTTCACGAATGATCTCCTTATGAGTACAAGGATCTGGGTAATGAAGCTCGCCTGACTTCCCTTCCTGACCTTCATCCCATTTCCTTCTGCCTTCTACCCAAAAAAAAAAAAAAGGATTTATTGGATTAGTCCTTATTAACATAATTAGCCAATTAATTGATTTTATCTGTATGTATAACACATATATATACCTCTTGGCATATATGTGAAACGCGTTGATGAACCTGTTGGCAGAACTCGGAGGACTCGTAAGATTTGACCAAAATGTCAATGGCTTCTTCAGTCCCCAGTCCCCCTTGTCCTCCTTGTTCAATGTCCTACAAACAGCAGTCCAAAAGTAAGTATACTAATTCAATTATTTGACTAAATCTCGAGTAGGTTATTCTAACTGCACCGGTTAATTAGTAATCTCGGCAGTCCAAAGAAACTTTTGGATGGACTGGACTCACTGTTTCGAAATCCTTGTTGATCGTCCGGAGATAATGATCTGATGGGTTCCTTAGAGTCGGGCACGGGAAGCCGTTTGACGCGAAGAACTGCAAATAATTTAAACGGTAATTAATGATTTTTTTTTTGCAATTATTGATTCTATAATGTATAATTTGGAAAATGACATCTATCAAGTATGGAAAGCTCGAGATTAGAACTGCATTTATGTCAGAATCGACAAAGCATCATGATATTGATAGGTCACAGATGTACGGGGCCTTATGTGCTTACTATTAATTTATTACTACTAAATTATTACTTTCTATTTTTTCTTTTTTTTTGGGTGAATTAGTATTATTCTTGCTACTACTAGCTATAGTATTATTATAAATGCATGAAAAAGCATATTGTCCGACCTTTAAGGCTTAATGAGCTTTATCTCAAATCTCTAAAAAGTTGTACTTCACCAATCGACATCTATAGAAAATAGGCACTTTGCCTTCTCTGGTCAAGTTCCAACCAAATTCCGGCCAAAATTATTTGTGATAATGAAAAATATAATAATAAAATTACATTAAATTTTTTTTAAAAAAGAAACAAACTTTCAATTGGGGGTGGGGGAGCCCCCACCGGCCACCCCACCCCCCGATCGACATCGCTGGTGGGCTAATAACCCGCCGACGACATTGATCGGAGGTGGTTGGCTAGCGGGGCTCCCCACCTCCAATTGGAAGTTTTGATGGTTTTTTTGTAATAATAATATTATTATTGTTATTATTATTTAAATTGTAAAAAAACTCGGAACTTGATCGGAATGGCAAAGTGCCTATTTTTTTTTTTTATAGAGGTTGGGAAATTGAATGTAACTTTTCAAATGTTGGGGGTAAAGGTTGTTCACCCTCTAAGGTCGGAGAGACAAATGCTTTTTCCCCTTGTAACTATTGACTTACCAGTTCTGCCGATGATGCTGGACCAAAGTAGACTGTATCTCCCGATGATAGGAGGCATAGATTGTGGAACAGCTCGAAAACCTCACTGCTCGGCTGATGGATCGCTGCAACCACGGTCCTCCCGTCTTGCTTCACCAGCTTCGCGATTCGATTCATGACATGGTACGAGGCGGCACCGTCCAACCCGCTGGTGGGCTCGTCGAGGAACAGGAGCTTGGGACGAGTCAGGATCTCGATGCAGATGCTGACCCTCCTCTTCTGCCCGCCACTCAGGCCCTTCACACTCCACCCGCCAATCCTCGTGTCCATCGCATCCACTAGGCCCATCTCCCTTATCGTGGTCTCAGCTCGATCCTTCTTCTCGGCCCGCGACATGGAGTCCGGGAGCTGGAGCTGGGCTGAGTAGTACACAGCTTCCCGTACTGTAAGGGTCGTCATAAGTGTATCGTCTTGGGTCACGTATGCCTGCCAAGTTTCACGATATCCACATATAGTTCGATAAAGCAAACTACGCGTAAACGTCTAGGTTTATATTTTGGGATCGACGATGAAGATAGAATAGTTATGGCAACCGTACTAACCGAAGTTCCAAACGCAAGCGTCTGTCTGCAGCCATTGATTAGGATTTCTCCCGTTTGTTGGGTATTTGAACTTAATCTCCCTGCATATATATAAAGATAGATTACTAGTTTCCTTATTTATCCGTAACTGTAAATCAAATTTCTCTATGCAGAGCATTAATTTCCTGAAGAAATCGCAGCCCATTCCCTATCATGTTGTAACCAAAACATGTGTTTATAATTATAAAAATCCTACCCGAATCTCCATCCGGACAACCAAATATGCCCTAATGTTTTTGCCGTCCTATAACCTTGAATATGAATGCGTCACTATTATCAACTATTATATATAGTCCACGTATAATTGAATTTGGTCCATGAAAAAAATATAATTTTTATATAATATTGCCAGAAAGCTTGTTATAAAGTCGTCGTCTGACCTTTGCATATCTATTACACGCAACTTTCTCGATTCAATCAATTTCTTTTCGGTCACAAATTAGAGATACACGAGTTCAATTCAAGAAAATGAAAATCTAAATTAAGAAGTATAAATAGTTCAACTGGCGAAAATAAAATCTATAATATATTAATATCTTAATTTTTAAGCGAGGATGTGTGTCATTCATCACAGTCGATTTCGGTGATCCCATCTTCCATATGAAAGATATGCACTCCTTCACATTTTTATTGAAACATTTCTTTACGCATTTTCTGTAAATGAGAGTAGAGAATTTGCAAATAAATAAATAAATAATAATAACTTAAAAGCTATGATTTACCAGATAATGCGTCGAGCAGAGTTGACTTTCCACAGCCCGAAGGGCCCATAATGGCAAGGACCTCCCCGGGGACGGCGTAGCCCGTGAGCCGCCGCAAGATCGGCAGGTGACCGCCGTTCTTCCTGTCCAGGACCATCACCGAAAGGTCTTTCCATGTCAGGAAAACCCTGCCTACACCGTCTGCCCCCATGTAACCCTTGCCGGCACCCTCATGGGCTGGCCCCTGCTGATCACTCACCGAAGCATTTAACCCGTCCTTGAGGGACGGAAGTTTGAACCCGGAGCTGAAGGGGAAGAGCCTGTTGACAACGCCCCGGTCCTCAACCCCTTGTATCTCGATGGCCTTATCATCGAGTCTCGGAGGAGCTCTCGAAGGGCTAGGGCTCGGGGTCCATCTCAGGACATTGAGCGGAGACTCCATGGAAGACACCGTCTCCATTGGTGTATAACTATAATGTAACACAGCTCTCTCTCTCTCTCTATCTCTCTCTATCTCTCTCTCTCTCTAATGAATTTAATGGACATGCAAGTTGAAGAGATGGGGCTGATGGAGAGAAGAGATGTCTATACAGTTTGTTGCTTAACCGTTTGAAGCTCTTATGTTAACGTTGCTGAATATATATCTATATATATACATCTCAAGGTGGAGGGAGAGTGATACTATTATACTGGAGGGAATATATATATATATATATATATATATATATATTAATTAGCATCGAAGTTGGACCAGTTTATGTAGAAATAACATGTAGAAACGTGGTCTGGTAATCTTAGAAAAAAACCACACGCATTTGGTGCATAGATCCTTTGTGATCTCATTGCAATATTTAATATTTTTAACCCTTTCAAGGATAACCTACAAGAGATAAGAAACAATTAGCGATAAAGAGGAATTTATTATTGCAATAATTCTCCCGACCTGAAATCAAAAGATATAATGAGTTCAATTGTCATATATGAAATTTTGCATGTCCCTTTGTTTATCTTTTCTCATTACCCTCTACATACTGTTCATGTGGATCACTCTTATAATCTAAAAAAAAAAAAAGCAAAGACGACTGCATTGTAGGTATATATAGAGTGAAGTATGAGAGCTTGCTTCGTACAATAACTAGAAAGGTGGCATCTATTTCATTATATTAGATCTATGAAAAGAAAATCTTATATGTAACGATTTCAATAAAATAATTATTAGAGCAACATGGCTTTAATTATGATTGGTGTATCTATTTATATATTTCATTTAAGAAAGGTAGAAAGACCGTTCACCGAGAGCTGAAAGTCTGTCAAAAAGCTAATAGATGGTCAATTATGCTGGCGCGATTATTAAGTAATTTTCGAATACATCTTAAGCATTTGTATTTTTTAGATTAAATTTAAGGAGTAGGACCTTTACAATAATCTATGCACGTAGTAATGCATGAATAAAAATAAAAGATTTGTTATCGAAAAATATTTTGCAAGAACTAATGTATGCATTAATTAAGAGATAAAATTAGAAAATATTTTTAAAAAATTAAAATATCCAAAATTAATTAATCTAAGGAACTTAAAGGGACGTCCAATCACGAGCTATGGGATTGATCAAGAAGCCTATGTATCTCTCATTAAACGAATTAAGCAATCTTGTGAGCTCACATGGAAGTCTCTTATTGAATGAATCGAGCAATCTCGTGCGAGTAGTTTGAATTAATATAATATAGATACATGTATCTCTCTATTGAATGAAGATAGATTTTCTCTTTGATTTACGAATTTGAAAAGCACGAAAGATATGCTTTGAAAAAATAGTTTTTTGTAATTGTGGATCTATTACTGTTAGACCGCTTAATGCTTTCAAACTACAAAAGATGTGATGGTAACGAAATTCTTGACAACTTTAAATTGATAAGAATAACTCATTTGATAATTGGTAGGCACAAAAAATTTATTTGTGGACTATATAAGTTCTATATCCAATTATGCTAATAAAGGCAATTATCAATAGAAATCAAGTATTCATTTAAGAATTTATAGATTTCTCAAAACGTAGTTATTGTTATTTTCTCGATGAAGGTGAATTTCGGAATTTCAGATTTCTCACCAACGTATAAGCTATCTCAAGTTGTTGTGCGATTGATGATAGTTTTAGTTAATTTATAAGAAGAAATCTACCTACCTACTTCCACCGAAATACTAATCTGCCTACCCTTCTTACCATACAACTCGAGTCCCATTTTTTCAAGAAAAAGTGAATAATTGTGTCACAAAAAAAAAAACTTAAGTTATCAATGAATCAGTTACTTCTGACATACACAAGTCGATTCCATAACGTGTCCCTTACGAATGAACTGGAAAAACAAAATATTATGGTCAAAGAAACCACTTTCCCAGAAAATGTTGAAATATAACATGAGTCGTTTCTTTTCCTAGAAGAAAAATAACATTAAGCTAGTTTAACCAATAATTTAGTATATGTTTGCACAAGTAATATAGTTTCTATAGCATGAGCGCCTACCCAGCACACATATATGGCGATGCAAGGGCGGTGATTGCCATCGTGCCCGTCCGCACTCGATTGCTTGCTTGCCCCACACCTCAAGGCAGATACATAATGTATCCTTAACAAAATTGTACGTAGATCGACTAACAACAGATAGGAATATTGTACTCAGTATATAGTTGAGTAGCTGTGTTAATATATAACGGTCAACTTAGATCGCAAAATCTTCTTTGTTTCTTCAAAATGATCATGTCGGATCTGAAAGTACGTGGACTGGCAACTAGTTTAGGAAAGCTCAGTAAAATGTCAATGTCTAAACAGGGTAAAAAATGTTGACCACTTTCTAGGTCTGTTATTCCATTGATAGAATCTAATTTTCATTTAATACGTGCTATCCTGTGTCGAATGCGCGTGGGCTTCATGCGCACTGTTGCATCCGACGATAAAGGGGCTCTGTGTCATAGGGACACGGAGCCATGTTAGAAATCACTTCCATTTAGAGGTTTCAAAATGAAATTTGCCACTTTCCTGGTGGAAATAAATAATAATTAATTACTATTATCAGTTGGGCGTTCAAACTTTAAATCACATCTTTAATAGACCACGTGGATCAGTTATACGTTAAAATCAGTGTTTTACCTATGCATGGTATGAATTTCTACATAAACTTATAAATCAGAACTGATAAAAACAAATATAATTTTATTAATGCGTTTTCATGTATATTCTTAAAGCATTATATGTCATAATTCTATTTATATCTTTCTTGCTAATTTTTTATATAATAATACCAAGTATGTTTATATATATATATATACACTTTAATTTGCTTAAGTACAAGTAGGTTTATATAATGGGTGCTTTCTGATAAAATGTGATCATTTAAGTATGCAATATGGATGCACTGAGACCAAAGTTAATGTTTTGCACGAAAATTTTTTAATAGAACTAATATTAAGTTTTTTTTTCTCTAATATTTTAGGCATGCTTTTCTAATCTCACATTTTTCATCCTCTCGGTGTATAATTCGCTTGACTTCCTTTATAGTTATGTAGATATAATAAAATAGAGATATATTTTGATCTTATTAATAATTTTTTTATTCTTTTTAAATTTTTACTAATTGTCTTATTAATTTTTTGAAATATATTGAAAAAAAATTCTAACGTGGATTACTTAACAAAAAAGATGGCACGAATTACAGAAAGAGATTATACAGCAGTGGCACATGGTTTCGCTTGATAATCAAGAGATTTCATATTTGATTTTCGAGATACGATTATTCGTGCTCATTAATTAGTTATTATTAAAAATTTTACTTAATTGTACTAAGTTATGAGCTTCCATTAAAATCCGAAAAAAAAGGTGGGGATATATATTCGTATATTTCCTATTCTTTGTGTATTTATATACGTAATAAATCATATGATTCTTTATTACATTGATTAGCATTTTGAATATTTTCAGGATCAAGTGCTGCTTGGAGTATCTATATAATATTCAGTTGCTTAAGCAACAATATATTGTTCCATAATGACTCGTGTGAAATCATAACGGTAATAATTTCTCTCTCACACAGAGAGAAAACCGGACCCCGTTCCAAGGTCCAACTCGAGTACCGGCCCAGAGTGGGGATAAACCGGTAAAGAACTGAAAACAGCCCGGTTCGACGACCTCAGCAATTTAATTTAGGGCTGAGCTGATTTTATTTTTTTTAAGTAGGGGTTTTTATGTCAAATGGCCACGATTTACACGTTTTGTCAAGTCTATCATATGCTATCTTTTTTTTGTCAAATATATCTTATGGTTTACATTTTGCTCGAATCTATCCTACTAACGTTAGTGGGCTTCAAATCTATTCCATAATTTCAATTTTGTTCTAAATCTATCATATAATTTTAATTATTTCTTTAAAATTATTCCATGATTTTAATTTTTTCTCAAATCTATCCCGGATAAAAGGAGTTACTATAGCAAAATCGTTAGACGTTGACGGAGATATAACGGCGGGATAGATTTGAAGTAAAATGTAAACCATGAGATATAACTGATAAAAAAAATATATGATAAATTTGACAAAATACATAAATCATGAGTCATTTGGGATAAAAATTCCAAAAAAGTAAGAATATTTGAAGACAATTGTTAAGAGAGGAGAGAGCTATTTAAATCGGACAACATCCCTCGGGACATGCGAACATTATTATCTCTGACATAAATTTCACCCAAAAAAAAAAGACATAAATAAACGGAATTTCTAATACTGAATCAAACCGATAAATACTGTGTTCAACCTCTAAACTGTGGACCCCGATTCTAAAAGATTAAAAAAAAACTGTGGACCCCGATTCTAAGCCCATGATCACATATCAACTGCCTACGTAATTGGGCTTTCATACACCCGGCACACAGTAACCTTTTCCGCTCAAGGGTTAGACCCATTTGGGGCTTGGGGGGAATACGCTGAGGCCGGCGATGCCGTGGAAATGACAACACGAAGTACCAGCTGGATTAATTAATCATAAATTTTACTGTGCATAACGAAATCATTATAAGCCTTTAAATTCTCCTCATTTAATATGGACTCATTTCATATAAAAATGATTTTTTAAAGTATTTTCATTCTTTACTTTTATACGTTGATAGTGTTCTCATTCATGGCGTTCTTAGGCACGTTCTCGCCTTTCTCAGCGTACCCCTCAAACTCTTCCTATTAAAACCAACATGAATGAGATTACAATCACGAGGTAACATCTCAATCTTCTATTAAGTGCCCCAACGGCAAATCTAACAAAAAAACTTTAACCGAATCTGACCACACGTCTCCATATCTTTTATACTATTCTCCCGGACCTTAGTCATCCACTGATCCTATCATGCACATCTACGGAACCTTCTCATTGCCCACAATTCCGTCTGGAATTGGGACATGATTGACAGTAATATAATCAGCTCCTATCTTCAAACGAGGTATTCGATTTAAATGAACACGATTAACACGTGAATGGAGAAATTATGGGAGCTGCACTAATTGGCCAGAACAATTTTCAGTTACATGAAAGATGATGAATAGACAAAGCCGCATAGGGATAATTAAAGAAAGGACGGGTCTCAAATCAATATGCACTGATCGAATGATTGAGCTGAAAATCATCAAGTGATTCCATCGAAGGGGGATAATAAGAATCGGACCTTTAAACCCATTTCTAGTTTCTTGGATAGGGATTAAACCGTATGGATGAGGCAAGAGTGGAAAATCGTTTTATTAAATTGTTTGATTGAGCGTCTCGTAAATCGGTTTATTTAATATTATACCTGGCACAATGATAGAAATCCATGTCATCAATTCAGATTTGTGATGGGATTAAAAACTGACTGAAAGAATTCAAAGGGATTATATCGTGATTTTTTAAGAGTGGTTTTGAAATTTTAAGATTTACAAAAATGAATAATTCAGATTAGATTAAGGAGAATCTAAGGGTTCAAATTAATTATATACGAGGTGAAGAAAAAAAATATGTACCGAAAAAGCAACCTTAACTAATTATTATCACGTAATATAATATATTCCAGCTAAATAAATAAATAAATATTTTAAAAATTTTAGATTATTTAATTAATTTAAGTGCGGCATGAACTCGTCGCTTTCTTTCAGTTGTCCGGTGAGGAGTGGGCTGATCGCTGTGTAAAGCGGAAGCTGCTCTGTCTCTGGTCGCTCCCTCTCCCGCTCTCTCCGTCGGAGATCACATCCCGATCGAGCGGTCGATCGGAGAGAGAGAGACGGTGGGTGAGTGAGTGAGAGAGAGCTTGCAATGGCAAGTGGAGATGTGGCCTCGAGGATAGACTACGTGTTCAAGGTGGTGCTGATCGGGGACTCGGCGGTGGGGAAGTCGCAGATACTGTCCCGGTTCGCTCGGAACGAGTTCAGCCTGGACTCCAAGGCGACGATCGGAGTCGAGTTCCAGACAAGGACGTTGGTGATCGAGCACAAGAGCGTCAAGGCTCAGATCTGGGACACTGCCGGACAAGAACGGTGAGTCCCTCCCTTTAGCTCTCGCGTCGCTCTGGTTTCCGATTTCTTCGTCAAGTCGACGGATCTTAGACTCGCCGAGACATTGTTGACTAAATTCTGACTTGGATCGCTTTCACTTCCACTGATCTGATCTGTCCCTTTCTGCCGTCATTATCGGAGAACCGTAATAAAGGTCTTATTGATCGGAAACCTCTCACTAGATGCTGACCATTGCAATGAAATTCTTCGGACTTCAAATGCATCATTCTAATAGGCGATGAAGATTCATCGTCTATTTAAGATGGAAGTAATTCAACTTGGAGCTTCGAACATCAGATTTGTGAAATTACTAGTGTAATGTCACAAACTTAATAATGTTGAAGTCGTGCCGATCTGGTTTGGAATTGGGCGACTACGACTGCGAATTTTATCTATTTGAGTTCATGTTATCGTCTGATGTCGGATACTTAAATTTTCCTCTGGTCGATGGCGCCATCTGGCGCTCTGTGGTGCACTGTATGAGCAGATACAGAGCTGTTACCAGCGCATACTACAGGGGAGCGGTAGGGGCGATGCTCGTGTACGACATAACCCGGCGCCAGAGCTTCGAGCACATCCCGAGGTGGCTCGAGGAGCTGCGGAGCCATGCAGACAAGAACATCGTGATCATGCTTGTGGGCAACAAGACCGACCTCGAGAAGCAGCGGGCAGTCTCCACCGAGGACGCCAAGGAGTTTGCCGAGAAGGAAGGGCTCTTCTTCCTCGAGACCTCCGCCCTCAACGCATCCAATGTCGAGTCCGCCTTCCTCACCGTGCTCACCGAGATATTCAACGTCGTGAACAGGAAGAGCCTCATCGCGGGAGAGAGCCAAGAGAACGGGAATCCCGGATCTCTGACCGGGAAGAAGATTATCGTTCCGGGGCCAGCTCAGGAAATTCCTGCCAAGACCAAGTTGCCCTGCTGCTCCTAGATCATGATCATCTCTGAGATTTGATTATATTTACAGGTGATTTAGTGATGAATTTTTTTTTAAAAATAATTTTACCTATCAATCAATTCTTTTGCGAGCGTGTGATGAGAAGCATAGTTGTCTGGTTTTGTTTCTTGTTCTTCAATTTTTTGTCAACGTGAGGGTGTATTATTTGTAAATTCAGATTCACATCCCCCATAATTGGGATCCGATGATTTGTATCGATTTTGTACCATTATTGGATGGATCAGGACCACTCCGACCAAATTCCCCCCTTCAAAATTGATGATAGAACCAATGGTCCCACTTTTTAGAACAAAATTTCCACCTGCATATATGAGAGCAATGAGAAAAAATGGCTGCCTTCGTGTCAAGAGGGTCCATTCGAAGCATTATCGAATCGAATGGTACACTTCACTCGCACAACCTAAAAATGAAAATCTTGTAACATATAGATCAGCAACCTACTGTGGTCCTGATACTATCACCATCTCTGAGATCATCTGAGCTGATCGAAGGTTTGCTTCCTTGCACTGGGGGGTAGAGGTTTTCTTCTCCTGGGAAAAGCCGATGAAGCAGTTCTTGACAGTCAAGTGGGCTAACCATCACATTCACGCAAGTCTTTCCCTTCCAGCACCCGATTGCTATGGTTGAGTCACCTGCTCGAGTGCAAGCCTTTACCGCTTCATCACCTGCATAAAAGTTTCAGCATTATATTAGCAGCTACTATAGATAAATCATATCTGGGAAATTGATTATGAAACATGCAAATGTCTCCTTTCTTAAGATAAATCGTACTTTATGTCTTCATTAAGTTCAGGATATCTAAAGCATGGAAGGTTATCTAATTTTTGCTGACTGACATGGATGAAAGTTCCACAAAAATCACTTATCCAAAGACAAAAGTTCCAAGAAAATCTTGATTAGCAAACACGAGATACAATTAAGTAATCAGCTAAAACTACTAACCTTTACTTAAAACAACTACACAACCCCCGGGAATAAGCTTCCATGCCTTCTCACCGAACTCGCGATCTAGAAAATTTGCAAATCTGATGGACTTGTGCTGCAAAAGAAGCCTGAAGTCTACATCAGATGCATATAGGATTTGCTTCGTGATGTATGGAAGAATCAAAGGCAGCCCCTCAGATGATATCCTAAATGGACATGTCAAAGTGCCTTCTTTCGATCTTTTTCGCTCCTGTCATTTTAATGGCCATAGAGTATTTAAGTTTAACTGCAATCGATAGAAAACATAAGAGCAGCAATTATGTACTTGGAAACACTACTTACAAACATCATCAGGCCGACGTAAGGAATCTTAAGTTGCTGCCCAGCTCGAATGTTCAGCTCCAGAAGATCTTTAACTTGTTTGGAGATATAGTAAACTCTCTTTCCACAGTTAGAATCACTGTTTCTCGTCACAAGATGACCCCTCAGAGGGAACGAATCACTGATCCCATAGAATGACTTGATGTTGTCAATGATGGATTCATCCTTCAAGAATACAACTGGGTCAATGCCCTTCCACTTGTGTTTGGTATGCGCATTTCCTCCTGCATTATTTTGGACGTTTGACGAGCTAACCTCCAAAACCTCCATATATTCGACAAGGTTCCCTAGTTGATCTTGTAGAGAGGGCAAAGAATCTTGTTCACTAATAGTTCGCTTACGAATGGCTACAGAAGACAATAAGGAGGCAAAAAATAAATTAGGAAGTCAATGCGACAAATAGCTCACAAATATTTTCAGAATCTGACCGAAGGAGAAGTCAAGACGGAATGGAAATATAAGATCACCTGGTAAGGGAGCTAGTTTGTTGAATACTGCAATGAAGAAGGCTCCACCGTTCTGATCATGAGGCAATATTCTAATGCAACGTTCTAAAGGGAAGTTGGAAATTCTGTTAACAGAATCATTGTAATTAACTGTTAGGTGAACTCGCTGCACTGCCGTTTGAGGATCTATGGAATCATTGCTGTTGAACTTCTCTCCGAATTCTGAGGTATGATCGCCGACAGAGTTCCTGTGACTTCTATCAGGAGGGAACATACTGCGAACTATCCCACCCCGGCAATAGTCTGGGACTTCATTGAAGGTAGAAAACCAGCAATTTTTATGACGTATCTGCAGCCATAACAGAACACATAGAGAGTCAACTTTTTAAGGAAACAATCTTGCAGACTCAGGTAGATTGCATTGCAATATGCATTAGGAGTTCACAGGATGAATAAAGCTGAAAGAAGAAATGGTAGTTGGTGCTTCCGCAACATATCTCCCTAAAAAAGCACTCAATGAAGAGTATAGGATAAGCAGCTTTCTCTCATAAAGCTACAAACATCCCCAAAAGAAATCCGGGGAAGCAAACCTCTCTCTATAAACAGTTTAGCCACAAGCAAGAAAACAGAGTAGTTAGAATTTGCCATATTTCAGCCAAGGATGAAACTTCAGGCGAATGAAAAACAGAACTATTTTAGATAACT
This sequence comes from Punica granatum, assembly GCF_007655135.1. Taxonomy (NCBI): domain Eukaryota; kingdom Viridiplantae; phylum Streptophyta; class Magnoliopsida; order Myrtales; family Lythraceae; genus Punica; species Punica granatum. The sequence continues at coordinate 5,440,708 of NC_045131.1, forward strand.
TGGATTATCTTGCCAAAATCATTTCCAATATTTGGTAACATGCATAAAATAACAGTAGCTCAGCATTTAAAACTACATTTCATTATGGGCAACAAGAAGGCCACAATCATAATCTATATGCATTATAACAAAACAACCTAAAAATTGGCTTATTGTCCGTTTTAGAAAGACAAGTTGTTAACATCCGTGTGGAAAACACACCCGAGTCCCAACAGCCAGTAATTATAAGCATCCCAACGTCTCCTTTTCAATTCGATATTCATAAAATAAAAAAGCGAGAATTCAAAGAACCAAGGAAAATAGCATATTATGCAATCTTTCTTACACCCAAGCTGTAAGACAGACGTATTTCTTTTTAAAGTTTGGATTTATGCATCAACCACTCGCTTATGTCCAAAACTGTTTCTTCAGATATGCATGATCACTTCATAAACAGATGAGAGATAAATAAAATTTTAAAAATTAAATTATCTCATATGTTCTGTTAAATAGCCTGAGAGGTTTAGGAAAGCCAAACCATCAGTTAAAATTGATACTCACAAATCTTTCAACAAATAATATGAAAAAATCAGAAACAAGTGATGACAGTAATAGTAACACAACCTTCCATTTCCTAAGACCTGGATGACGAATAAGTTTAGGAAGCTCAGTGGAAACGTCAACAAGCTCAACAGAATCTTCACACCTTCGCAGAATCTTAACCAAGGAAAACAAAAGTTAGTTCATACCCAAGAAAACTGAAGGAGTAACCAATTATCAGTAGAACAATGTAACTTCTCGAGTAAAATGTACACAAATAAGCACAAAAAATCTGCAATGAGGTCTATCAAAAAGCACATGTCAAGGGTATGATAAGAAAAAAAATGGTACTACATACGTGGTGAAAAATGGGGATGGAGTTAGCTCTTTCTCAAGACAATACCTCGGATACCACAGCCTCATTCTCAACTGGATTCATTGAACAAGTGGAGTAAACCATCCGTCCACCAATGTTAAGCAATGTAATTCCTAATATAATAAGTATTGTTAGCCGTGTTTGCTCTTCATAAAGCATACAATTTTCCAGAGTTGATTGAATGCTCCATGAACTTGAATATATATTAATACAGCATAGAAATAATCAAAACCCTGATAAAGGCCTGAAAGCCAAATTAGATGCCTCCATGCTAATTCTTCATCGTGGGACAAGGAAACATGCCTGTGTATAGCTCATCATATCGCAACAAGCAAATCTAACTATTAAGCGCATGAAACATTTTTATTATTGCAGATTCTATACTACAAATGAGAAGCTCAAAAGGCTAGGTTGATGAACCCTACACAGATTGTGAATAAAAGGACCCATATAAAAGTATTTCAAGATAACGAATTAAACAATTAAAGGGAAGAAAACTGCACCAGATGACTGTGATAAAATATTTCTGGTGAATAAAAGGACCCATATAAAAGTATTTCGAGATAACGCATTAAACAATTAAAGGGAAGAAAACTGCACCAGATGACTGTGATAAAATATTTCTAGTGCTCACCTCGCATAGCTATCTGAAGCTGTACGCTGTGGAGCCCATTTCCCATCCCTGCATTCCTGCGTACATGAGAAACTATAAACCAAAAGGAAGACATTATTCCTAAAGAGAATCAAAGTGCACTTGAAGCAAATAGAATACATACCACCTCCTCCATAAATTTGGAGCTTTCCGAAGGTTACCATCTCCACTGCATGGGACATCACATAAGATACGATCAAAGAGAAGCTGATGAGGATGCATCTCTGTTTCAGCAGCTATTTGAGAAGCATTAGTCTCGCTGAGGAAGCCCCCAGGGAAACATTGAGCTTCATGGTTGGTGACTACCAAGTTTGCAGTATTCATTCTTTTCATCTTGTGAATGAGGTGGTCGCATCTTTGGGCTACAAGATCATTTGCCACAATCTGTCAACAAGATTGTTACAGAAATAACAGAATAATCGTTAGCACAAAAAAGTCTGAAGCTTGCTACTGCAGAGGCATGATTCCTCTAGGCCATTTAAGAAATTTCACAAAATAGAATCTGCAGTGCCAAACACAGTAAAAAGCGTACAACAGTTCTCTCATAAGGAACTCACCAGCCCATCAGGCAAAGATCCTTCCCGGTTTGAATGGTGCATGATCTCAAGCAATTGATATGTTTTTGAACCAGGTGCCGCACACACTGTGTTGAAGCAAGTCAAGCAGTCAGCAGATCACACGACTCATACTGGTTGCATTATCTAATCTCTCTCAATGTCTAGTTCATGTATCTAAAGTTCTCAATGTTTCGTTCATTTCAATGGTGTGGTAAATTCCAACGAATATTTCCTTTTTTTCTTTTTTTCTTTTTATAACTTCATAACCAACACACAAGAAGGTTTCAAAAAAGCTTCAATAATACTTCAAATGTTCAACCCGTTAAGGTACAGAAATAGGCATTTTTCACACATATGAATAAATATGGACGAGGTTATCAGCAAAGAAAGGAAACTACGAAATGTAGATAAACCATGTTGGATCTTACTATCTAAAACCAAATGTTCTGGATGTACATCCAGTAAGAGTGGAGGTACCTGCATTAGAAGCAATTATTTAATGGATGTAAGCAGAAAATTCCGAGAGGAAAAAGCAGCCAGGAGAGAATAACAAATGTTAATCGGTGGTAGTAACGTGATCAAGATACAATTGAAAACTTAAATACCATGCTGACTGCCTCCTGTCTTGTGATGTTTCCAATTTCATTTTCTAGCTTCAAGAACTCATGAAACCTGAAAGTACATGAAGAGAACCATCACTTACTACACAATTAACCTATCTACCAGTTTTTAGATCCGAAGAGGTATACTCATAAGATTTGCAAGCATGTTATAGTGATACAGCAAAAGTTTACTTCAACAAAAATCTTCACTTCATGTGAAAACTACTAAAATTAGAACTCCAAGCACTGCTTAGCTGCATAATCTTCTCGATAGTGATTAACATATTCCAGTGCTTTACCTTTCAAGACTATGGTCCTTCCTAAGCTGCCTCCGAGAATAATTAAATTGCCATGCTAGATTGTCAGGATACCAGGGCAATGGTGTAATAGCCTCAGTGTCATTATCGTCAGAGTGCTGGACAATATTTGAAAAAATTACTAGGTTAATACTACATGAAACAAGAGAAGAATTAAATATGACATGCAGTTTCTAAAAGAGAGGTTTCTTACCTCTGGTCGGATGGATTTCCTGAAGTCATTTTCCAACTGTGAAAGGATCTCCACACAGAATTGGCTACTGTCAAATCAAGCAATTGAACTAGATATGAAAATTGTGCTCTATCCACCTCCCCAGAAGTAACATAATATGCACAACCAAGAATCAATCAGAGGTTTAGGAGGAAGTGAATAATTAGCAAAAAGCTTTCCTTCTTCCATCCCCACTTTCCTCCCGGTCCCGGGTAAGTGAACTAGGATGCCCCTCAATACTGACAAAGTCCATTTACTTCTCAGATCTATTAACACATGTAATCTTGCCTAGACTTGATAGCAATAGCAGTACAATGCTTCCGATTCGGAACCCATGAGATATGACCAAGCATCGGAAAGAAAACTGATTTGGTGAACCCAAGGATGCCCTGCTGCTTCTCAGCAGCTTACATCCCACTAATAATTCTAACAAGCACTTACATTAAGTCAGAAAGTGGACATCTAACCAAACAAGGAAACAGCGATACGTGAAAAATCAGACGATGATTCCAGCAATCTTCAAAGTTAGAAAAGGCTACCTAGGACTCACTCTAAAAGCAGCAGGCAACGGCGTCCGAAGGACTTCGATAAAAGTGTCCCATTCTTCGGGTGACACTATCTCTTGCTCCTACAATAAACAATAAGAAGGGGAAAAGAAGCTTCAGTTTCATATATCTCCATTAATCGAGTCCTCATTCAATTGATAACAACCAATGCCGAACTTTTTTTTTGGATAAGTAACCCATGCTGAACTTAACAACAAAATTCCATAATCTCAACTGAGTCAGAGTAGTTAAGCAATTGTTAACGGATTGTAGATTACTATTTATAGTAGATAATTTCATCACAAATCCGCGATCTCAACTAACAGAGCAGCTCGCACAATGAATCACAACGACATAACATCGCAATATGATCAAGATAGCAGTTTTTATTTCAGAAATAAAATCAGACTCGAGTAATATTAACACCAAGAGTCAACTTGCATCGATTCTGTTATACTTTAGTAATCAATGGGAATCACTGAAGTTAAACAGACACAGTTAACTCCGTCACCGGCCGCTCATTCTGTACTGTCTCTACCTCCACGCATCTCTAGCAGGTTAGGAGTCGGAGAAGGAGAGAGGAGAAGGAACCTTGTAATACTCATCGAAAGCTGGGTTAGTGATGACAGGATCGAACTTGTTGTGGCCTTCTCTGTCGCGATCGTCGGTATCGGAGTCAGAAGAATCGGACAGTGAAGGTAGCGCAGCCTTCTCCCGGCTCCGCCGGAACTGCACCTTTTGAGCTGGCGCTCGGGCTCGGCCACCGCGGCCAGCGGGAGTGGACATTCTCTGCGAGTGAGAGATCAGTCCGGTGACGGAGTTGGTAGCCGAGGGGGGAAGGAGAGGGAGAATGGAGCACTTGTTGGAGTTCGCAATCTGCATTGGGGAGATCTCAGCTCAGCTCGGCCAACTAATGGTTAGTTTTCAGAGGGAGTTGCTTGTGCCAACTAATGGTTAGTTGCTTCTTCCATCTGGCTCGTCATTCTATTATTTTGCCGCTAACGGCATTAGCATGCTTATGCATGACGATAGCAGTAAATCCTTTTTCTCGCAGAAACAAAAAAAAATCAAAATGCATGCTTAGTGTGTGTGATTATTTCAAGATGCCGAGCCATATAGAAGGCGTTATATAAGCTACTCAACCTCAACGGAGCAACCAAGCTTAGAGACCTGCTCCCGGTGGAAAACTAATGAGCCATATCTGGCCAGCACAAGCCATGCGAGCTCATTGACAAGCTCCGCCAATGACAACAGCCATGGGATATTGGCTGGAGCTCAAAGGAACATCAAGCCAAAACAGGCATTGCAGTTGGCGTCTGACTATGCATAAGCTATTCGATCTGGAACTAAAAGTACCGACGACTTACAGCCAAATTACCGAGTTAAGGTTACCTACGGGATTTGACCGAAACTTATCATTGGAACACTGGAAGAAAACATGGAAAAGAAACTAGACGGGCATACTTTAAGATCAAACAAGACAGCCATACTATTAAGATCAAATGGACAGAGTAGATCTCAACACAGCACAGCAAAAATTCATTCAACGTCTCAACCTGCTAGGCTAATAGAGTAAACGAGTCTTCTTTCGACAAAAGCCCAAAATCCATCAGAAGCTAATACTCAACAATAAAAGAAAATAAACAGCCATGTTCCAACTTCTCATCAAGTCGAATTCAACTTAACCTATGTATGTCGAAATGGGGAACCATATTTGACTCCAAAATCGAGCTACTGCAACCTAAGCAGCAACAGAGGGCTTCGAGGCAGCAGACAGCCGGGATCTCTTCTTGGCCAAGCTCTCACTGCGCCTCTCGCGCTGCTCCTTCAACCTTGTAGCGAGAAGCTTCTGGTACTCAGCGGCTTCCGCCTTGGCCTTAGCGATCCTCTTCTTCTTATCTGCAATCCTTGCGCGCTTCCTCTGAAGTGTCAGGGGAGTCACCAGCCTCTGAATCTTGGGAGCCTTGCTCACATTCTTGCCTGTAACAAACAAGACCAACGAAAACATTCTCAGGAATTTAATATAGCAGACCATTAAAAAAATGCACCATAAAAAAATGCAACAAAGATCAACTCCGAGTTTCATAGAGCCATTATCTAACTGATAGAACGTGCAAAAACTGTCTTACATAATACCTAGAAAATTCCATCATGTGCCGGAATAAAACAGTTTGCAAGTATCAATATTGACTGCATTCAAACTAATGTAGTTGACTTACCAGTCTTGGTTGTGAAGGTCCTACGGTAGGTGTTCACATATTTGCGAACATCATCTTCTTTTGAAAGGTTGAACAACTTCCTGATCTTCGATGCCCTCTTGGGACCTCTCATCCTTGGCTTCTCAATGTCAGTCAAACCAGGGAGATCATTCTCACCCTTCTTCACAATCACCAAGTTCAGAACAGAGAGGTCAGGGCTGACAATGCAACCCCTGACAGACTTCCTCCTCCTCTCTCCGTTTCTCCTGCCATACCCACGGAAGCAAGGAGTACCTGTGGAAGAAATCGTTCACACAAGTTGACACTTCACAACTTCATGGCTATCAAGCTCAACAATAGCTCATTACACAATCAAGATTACAAAAATTATATATGCATTGAACCAGCAATACCTCGGTGAAGCAAAAGACGAACACGGCCGGGAGTCAGAACTCCCTGTTTCATCGGAAAACCTTGCTTGTCACATCCTCCCATGATCTTGAACACATAGCCCTTGAATTCCTGCAAGACGCATTTGCAATTTTTTTAACAGCTTGTACAATCAAAGTGGCTAAAAGTAAAGGCGAAATTACCAGCAACATACCTCGCCCAAAGCATCTCCACTAACTTCCTGAGAGATCCTCTTGTCGTAGAAAGCACGACTGCAGAACCAAGCTTAGAACCATGAGACGTCAAATTTCACGTATTGCAAACAACTACGTGAACTGTGATAAAGGTAAAACGAGAAACAAAACAGAACTTTCATCCAAAACTCTTTTCTGCCAGCGCACAGCTCAAACATAAATGGAATCACAATTCATTCAAGAATTCCGGTCCAGCGAAGGAACAAAAGTATCTATGCTCAAACTCAAGGTAAAACTTCCTCCAATCACTCTCGCCCAAAAAGAAAAATCCCCATATGCGCCATTCAAAATTGCAATATCAGATTTTCCAGACTTAGACCACACAAAACGACATTTCTGAAGAAGCTTCCCACTGTGCTAACCACTCATCAGCAACAACAATAATGCCCTCATGGTGATTTCAAGAGTAGATAAAATCCGTACAAACCGAGACAATATAATGCACAGCAAAGCTACGATAAATAAGATACTCATTTCCTCGTTTTGTTATAATTAAAGAAGCCATTGTCAGGAAATAGTTCAGCTCAGAGGCAATACGTTTATCATCAGTGAGCTAACCTAAAGGTGTGCAAATCCACAGAACCGCGACCACTAAATTAAACAAGCAGCAGAAACGATTGAAGCTCTAGCAGCACATATAGCGATGAGAACACTCCGACTAGATGGTTTCATCCAGCAGAATACAAGAACACGTCAAAAGGAGAGAGAAGAAACGGGAAGAGAGCTCACAGTTTCTGGTCATCGTCGATCTCGAGCTTCTTCTGGCACCCAGTGGTGGGATTGGCAATGTTGAACTGCACGAAAGACACGAACAAACGACAGAGAATCAGAGACTACATTATCTACAGGGCAGACAAAGGAACGAAGGAGGGAATCTGAGAGAGGAGGGATAGGGAGTTTCGTCGGCGTACCTTCATGTTTGGTTGTTCGGAAGAGGCAGATCGGCGGCCGAAATGCTTCTGCTTCCGCTCTGTAAAGTGTAGGGCTCTCTCTGCGCTGCGAAGGGCTAGGGTTTTCCTTTCTGCTTGTTTATATAGTAGGTCGGCTATCTTACGGTGTGCCCGAGTGCACCGTGCATATTCACGGACAAGCTTTGCGTCGTGACACGTGTCATTGATTTCTTGAGGACCACCAAGTTACCAAATCCCAAACCCAAACCTACATTATACGATTTTTTTTTTTTTAAATGAACCACTTGCTATTTAAAACTTCAATAAATCCGGCCAACTAGGGATCGATCCGAGTTGGCGATAAAACTTTCTCGATATTAATTTTTTCCATTCATAAGACTTTATTTTAATACCTCATTTAAGAAAAATAAATATTAAATCATTTGAATCAATTCACTTGAATCATATATTACGCTATTTTTCACGAGAAGATATAGGAATAAAATGACTGAACACTTACATCTAAACTTAAGTAATGCAATATAAGGATTTTCTTGCAAATATCTTTAAGCCCTGAGCTGCCTTTTCTGCCCTATATACTGTGGTCCATAGCTATCAGAATGGAGTGGATCCAGAGAGCCTCTTTGTTATGATGATCCAGTTAACAATAATAGCATATGTATTTTCATCATGGTCGATTTCTAACATAGGGGGACTCCACTTTGGATAGTCCGCACAATCAATCCACCCATATCCGTAGTACTGGCTAATCAGAAACAGAAGCAGACGTAGAGATCAACAGACTAATTTTATTTTCTTAAAGAACTTCGTGATCTTGCCAGAAACAAGCCCTTACACCAGTTTTCGTCTTTCATTCCCAGCTGCTTTTCGGAAAACAATTCGGGTTCGATCAATCCTCATCTCAGGCTACTTTACAAAAAAAATACAAATGAGGCCCATGGATACGTTACCGGCCCCAACAAAGCGAAATTCAGCCCAGTGGTCTGGGCATCTCTATTCCAATTTATTGACCTCTCTGAGAATGAAACTCTGTTAAAAAATAATAGAAGAGAGCAGGAAGTAGGAACCATTCTTCAACAAACTGAGCTTAGATTTAATAGTTATGTGTTCCAGCACCGAATAAGTGCATCACACCGGCTATTCAAACATCCATCAAGAGCCCGATAGGAAGACAGAAAACAAATTGCACAAAATATTAACAGCAGATCAGCTGCTGCACACCACCAGGTCCTTTACCCCCTCAAAAGTTACAACTGCACACCATTACCTTCCCCACTCCTCCCTTACCATATTAGACTCGGCCAACTACTAACAGACGCCTACCCATCTAACAACACCTAACCCCTAACTTCCCACATCAATATCAATAACAAAAGAAACACAGCCCCACCTTGCCACCACCACTGCCGCCGCCACCTAGCCTCTGAGATGAGGGCCTTCTTAAGCACGCTCACCGCGAATTCTCCGAGCGAGCTGAATGTCCTTGGGCATAATGGTCACACGCTTGGCGTGGATAGCGCACAGGTTAGTGTCCTCGAACAGACCCACGAGGTACGCCTCCGCAGCTTCCTGAAGAGCCAGGACAGCGTGGCTCTGGAAACGCAGATCAGTCTGCAGCACGATCACACAACATGAATCCCGGTCAGTTCGGGATATCTCAACGATAACATTAATCCAGACATCAAAGCACAAGATTCTGTCATTTTACCTTGAAATCCTGAGCAATTTCACGGACCAGCCTCTGGAAGGGGAGCTTCCTGATCAGCAGTTCAGTACTCTTCTGGTACTTACGGATTTCACTGCACAAAGGCAAATATGACATGATGGTCAGCAAATTGGACACCAACATGGCAAAAAAGCACATTAATGTATCCGTTGACGTTTTACGTACCGCAGAGCAACGGTACCAGGACGGTAGCGGTGAGGCTTCTTGACTCCTCCAGTGGTCGGGGCTGACTTACGAGCAGCCTACACACAGAAATGGACATCCACTATATCTTCAGGACAACTATAAAATCTCTAGGCAATAATTTTCCAAAGGAAACTTCCCTGATCAACCCACTGTAGAACAGCCCATTCATTCAATGTTGGAAACAAAATCAAGATCTGGGCAATACCAAATAAGGTTTTGAGCAATACCTTAGTAGCGAGCTGCTTCCTGGGAGCCTTTCCTCCAGTGGACTTACGAGCAGTTTGCTTGGTACGGGCCATCTACATCAACCAATCAATTATTTAATTAATTTCATAAACAATTGAAGCTGGGGATCTTGACAAGATAGGCGCGGCAAATGTTCCAATTCCCACTAGCATTAACGAGAGAGAGAGAGAGAGAATCAAAATTGATTCCAGGTTTGTTTAGGCTCGAAAAAATTCCGTTGTAGCAGACCCACATTACGGAGAAAAGATGAAAAGTCTTAAAGAAAGCATAGCTCCCCTCTGAATTGGACGCGCCAAACAAAGAAAATCAAGGCAACCCTAAGCATCATACAGCATAGACGTTTACAAGCAAACGACTTGAGCACCGAAAATTGCAGCCAACAATCCCGACTTAATTTTACTCTGCAACGATGAAATCCTACTTCGAACTACCAGACCAATAATTGACATAGCAATCACCACAAGCATCAACTCGAATTAGGAGGCGCCCTAATCTACAAATCCGATAAACGGAGAACGATAATCGGCAAAACCTTTGAACAATCCAACCAAGAAGTAGATCAATGATCATCATATCCTTAAACAGAAACCACATCGAAGATCAAAAGACAGAAAGGACGAACCTTGATCTCTTCTAAACTCTGGCGCTCGCTCTCTCCCTCTCTACGGTTATGTGTCGGAGCTAAAGTTTGAAACGACGAACGGTCAGTTCGTATATATTGTGCGCAGAGGGCAGAGCCAATTGGATGAGAGGACGGGTCAAGCTTCGCTATCCGTGTGCTTTCTGTTATTGGATCGAACGGTCCGGAGATCCTAAAGTTGTGTTTTCTTGACTTAGCTGGACGGCCCAGATTTGAGATTCAGTGACGACGCGGATCGCCAGTCCTACCTGGCGTATTACTATTGGCTAAACTGACTGAATATCAAACTTACTTGTCTTTCGGGGATGCAATCAGAAAAATGGGTATTTTAATTTTGAGTAAATTACATTAATGGTCCTCAAACTTACAGCAAGTACGTGATTTGGCCCTTCGACTCGTAAGGCTAGAGAGTAAGACGGGTACACTTGTGTCCTCAGACAAGACAAGCAAGGATGTAATGAGATGGTCCAAGTAGAGTCAAATTTTATTCGGAATAATCAGCTTTCATCTAATACTTCGCACCTGTTGGCGCGTCGATGACCTCAACCATGCAATGGAGCCTCGATGTGTGTCAAAAACCTCCCGGACAAACCTCAGCCGAACGATACTAGTCAAAATGTTTTGTTGTGCTGATGACGAAATATAATATAAACAAGCCTTAGCCCCAGAGATGCAAACAAGAAGCTTGGCTTTGAGCAAGTTCGGTTCGACATGATCATGATGTCGCATCAAAATCACACATATATTGAGAATTCTCAGGGGTGCGAATTCCTCTCGATTGGGAAGTGATATTTGCTTACAAACGCCTTGAGCACTCGTCAGTGAATTGAACTTGCAATCCAAAACAATCGATTTCAAAAGCACGGCGCTTAACCTTGTTGACCACTCGCTTATCATAGGAAAAATATAAGACGATTGAATGAAGAGGTCGACAAGAAAGACTACGCACATACAAAGAGTACGACTCCGAAGAGAAAGGAGTGAGTATGGACATTTTTTTTTATGGAACCATTCGCCGATGAATACTCTCCAAATATACACACTACTTCTACGCAGCAGCTCCCTCTGTAATTTTGCTTAAAAGGGGGAAAACAACCTAAGATGATACACAAACGGCTCAGTGTTTCGACTACCTAGTTTTCTTCTACAAAGGTATGAAGGAACTAATGAGAACTACGAAACAATGACATATAGGCAAGAGTGCCCTCCTAATGCGGCTCACGAATTTGAAAGCAACCAGTGGAGACTACACAGACAGAACAGAAGACAAGAACAAAGGATGCACGGTGCTCAGTTTAGCCTCCCAATGAGATGTCTGTCCAATGTTCCTGAGAAGTGAGCTGTGCTGATATTCTATATCCTCATCTTGAGCTGATATTGCTCCGGTTCGACAGAAGAATTATACAAGCTGCATTGATATTGTACAAACTCAATATAGTTGTATCCTTTGCTGTCTGGCAAGTTATGTATGGAAGTAACTAGCGACTCCAAAGTGATCTGCAATCTGAACAATAGTGGAGAGGACGCCATCAGATTCTGGGGAGAACGAGCTTGGAAGGTCGGGGAGGCAAAGAGGCAGATAATCTTCTCTGCATTCTGGAGAGCAGAAAAAGAAGAGCACGGCCCGGCAGAAGATAAATCTGAAATCAAGTTGAGAAATAATAAGTAATTCGAGGGGTTATAATTGGGAGCACTCTCGAAGGATGAAAGAGGACAATCAGTCCACTGCTGCCCAGAAATAATGTAATTGCAAAAAGAAAAAGGAAAGATGTACACCTTAAAATAAGTCGGCGGATGAAAGGATCAGATAAAACCTGAGCCCAGACCAGATCGAGATCTTTTGATTTGCAAAGCATCACTTCCCATGCACCAAAGGCAGTGGCGAGAATGTTCTCAGCATCATTATAAAGACCCTAACAGCATATGGCAGATTTACATTGAGAAATCATTAAATAAAAGAAAAAGAAAATCAATCCACATCAAAAGTTGGGGAAAGTACAGGATTAATGTCCGAAGAAGACAGCCCAGCCATTTGGCGAAATGCGAGCAGTGGAGCAGTCAAGAAGTACGTGAATTGACTCCCATTTTCTATTTGAGCAGCATCAGAGAGGTTCCTAAAAGACGGTCTTAAAGGTGATAGAAACAGAGCAGCAGTCTCGCCTCTCTCCGCACCATGAATTACCTGGAAACAGCCATTTTAGGAACTTTAGCATATTGAGCGGTCATCACACATGATGCAGCTAGAAGTTCTTCAAATTTTGCGAGACTGTTTCTTCTGCCAAGTCAGCAGTGTCTTATCAAAGGGGAAATATTGAGACGGTGAAGGCATAAATAAGAATCTGTTTCCTAAACATGAGATCAAGTAAAGCTCCATTCAAACTGCGCAGTACTCCACCACTGGTTTTTCTTACTTGATTGGACGTTTTATATTGCTTTTATCGGAGTAGTTGTGGCCATGCAGAAAAGCTTTCTTTGATAAGCATATCACACAGAAAAAGGGAATATTGGCACTAAAACTTTCGATGGGATCATTTAATGCCAGATATAAATAACAATAACAAAATATCCATTTCTAAGGGCATAACCAAGTAAGCCTTTTCACGCCATGCAAAAGTTATGACAAACCTGCCTTGAATGCTTGGCTGTTGTCACTATCGATAATCAAAAACAAAGGTCTTCTGGTAAAAGGAATTATATCAGCAGGATACAGCGTATTCGAACCTGCAAAACCCCACAAAATATTGACTTAATTAAACAAGTGCACCACTTCCAAGAATCAGTGCATGCGGATTTTTAAGAGACCTACCACCACTTCCCTTGGGACCTAACCACAGACAACTATTGTGACAGCTTGACATTTTCTGGCCATCAACATCAGATCCAGATGTGGAACAATGGGAGGTCTCCGAACTAATCATGCTTTTTGAAGATTTCGTTGATCCACCTGAGCTTTCAATCTGCGAAGTGTTCTGCCCACTAGGCTTTCCTGGACAAAGGACGAGAGAATCAGTGATTTGTTATCAACCAATTACACGACATTCCATATAATAAGGAATGAGAAAATACTAACCTGGAGCTGAGAGGTATATCAGGATAACACTCTCAGGCGGGAGTTCCTCACAAACCGTAGCAATAACCTGCACACAGATAAAATTTTTGAACTTAAACCAGAGACTGTTGTTCATGCATGAGAGACCGAGATCAGATACTGTAACTACCAAGACAATACTTCGTTGCTTTCACTTAACTGGAGCACAAGTAACAGCTTGCTCAACTAAAGCAATGTGTTGAGACTAAAATTTGTTTAAGATTAGAAATGCTAATCATATATTTTATTGCATCCACCAAAATAGCACAAAGATGTAAAACAACTTCATAAACAGATTTAAGAAGAAAGAGCTTAGAACCTACTGCTATTAGATGTGTTACAGATGGGCGATAAAGAATGGCCTTCTTAGGATTGGGAGGCAAAGACGGATCACTCATGTCAGGCAAATTCATCTCAATAAGCCCAGAAGCTGCAGAATGATCAACAAAACCACCGTTCTCATTTGAATCAGCTGAGCGTTTTCGGTAGAACGAGGCACTTGGTTCCCATTCTAAACATTGCAGCATCCTATGACTGTCCAGAGTAAGTTCTGCATATTTTACCTGAACATGATTGTGCATTATGAGGCAAGATATAAGGCATTCTGCAACTACGCAATAACTAAAAGATGTTAGTAATTATGAATCAGTGATCAAACAATAGAAGTACTAATTACCTCATTCCGATGATAACTTGTAAGTATCGCATCTCGAAATTTCAAGACCTTCTTTGCATGGAACCGAAAAACATAAGGTAGCGAAGCTGAATGAGAATCAAAGCTGGGGCAGTAGCGCAAAGGACAATCACTTGTGAAGGCAGAATCTACTTTCATAAAGCGGACAATTTCTTTAAGCACTATCTTCCACTCTCTGAAATTTGTTTCCTGAAAAGAAAATGATAAATCTCTTGTTCAACCAAATAGCTACTGAAAGATACTGAAAATATTTGATAATCGTGGCAGGCACACAATTTTATCAATATGATAGATCAAGACAGCATAATGTCAGGCCGATTGTTATATTGCAGAGGCAACCTGAGACGAGACCGAAATTTCAGGTGGAAAGAGAACAAAATGAAAATAAAAGATGCATACTCATGCATCAGAAATAATCAGTCAAGCCTGTTCTCGCTCTTGGTCTATAAACACAGAGAAGCACCAACTTTTCTATGGCTTACTGACCTAACAAGGTATTACCTCATTTGGTGCCTAGAGGCTCCTACACGGAATGCAGATTTCAAATGCTGCCAAAGTCCATACATCAGTGACCATTAGAAACACGGCTTCAATTGTATATACATCTAGAATTCCAGAGCCAGTTTAAAATATGCACCTCAAGTGTGAACTTTAATTGCAAAATATCCGATCAAACACAGGAGTTCACTTTACTTCAGTGTATAGCATTGTCATTCATTGTCACAGAGAATAGCATTATCACTTCTGGTGAATAGCACCAAATCTTCGGCAGATAGAAACAATTCACACAATTCATATATTTTATATCCAAACATATTATTCCCTTCAAATTGTGATCATTCATGAACAATATCTGTCGCCTCTCGCAAGTTCATCCCAAAGGCCTAGCACATAACAAGAATGAAATAATACCAGAAAAAGATGAAACACTGCAAAATCCCCCTAACGTGCATGCCACTCTCAACACAAAACATGCCTTATTTTCTCCACGGTGAACACGCTTCCAAATGCATGCCCAATCAGCAAAATAAGCTAGATTTCTTCTATTGCCTAGACAGCCCTCCAAAATTTTCTAGGTCTCAAAACAAGCAAAAGGGCATTACAGACAGCAGCAAAGAATAGTGCAGACTAATATCAAGAACCTACATCAGAAATCAAAGATGTTTCGAAGGAACAAGCGCTATTGCTTCGTGATGGTGATTCAGTCACAGAGATTTACAAGATGACCTCTGTTCGAAATGGCCCCATTTTCTGATTTTAGCGAAACCAACATGGCAGGATTTGTCAATAAAATAGAAAGACCACACAATCTAACACATACCAGTAACCAACTAAATCAGCTATAGTTATTCATACATGGGAGGAACCAGCTACATAATATTGTTGATAGATATTACTCATATTCTTTTGGATTAGGACATGGAAACCGACCTCTAATGTTAGACAAACAGACATTTCAAGCTCCTGCCAGAAACACGTGGTCAAACAAGCAACCAGAAGATACTGGACAAACGTCACCACCCCCGGACAAATTTTCAACAACCTGACATATTTTGGGATGAAATTTCCCAACATATTGCTATCGGCAGTCAAAATTTCTCGCTCTCTCTCTATCTCTATGGGAAGAAAATGTCAACCAAGAAGACTTGATCGTCTGACTAGTACTACCAATTGCCCAACAAAGATTGGAGAAACTATCGGGCACAGTGGAAGAGCCTGGACGCTCTGTTCTCGCCGATTTTTCGGTCAAGTTTCCCGGCGAAAGACACAAACTAGAGGAACTGAAGGTGAGAATGTACCCGGAAAGTAGCCTCGCAATCGTCAATCACTGCCTTGAATTTCTCGACGAGCATTTTCACCATCTCGGTCCGGTTCAGAATCAGGGCGACGAGCAGAAACCTCGCGTAGAACCTCAATTCCTTTGCCCGGACTCCGAGATCCTTCGCCTTGGGGCCGCTGCCCTCGAAGTACTTCCGGCTGAGAATAGCCTCGTAGAAGATGTACGCCTCCACCAGGAACCTCGCCTCGCTGGTCCTCATGTACTGGCTGAAGTAGAGCTGGCCGATCCGGCTGGCGATCTCGCCGATCTCCCACCGGTTCAGGCCGGACTCCACGAGGCTCTGCCGGTTCTCCTGCTGGAACTTCCAGAGCCGCATGTAGGCCTTGAACGCCTTTGGGAAGAGGTGGCCCTGGGCCGCGGCGGTGCCGTACGGGGGGAGGTCGCGGACGCGGGCGAACTTCTTGTCCGCCCTCTCCACCAGAGCTCGGAAGGTCTTCCGCGCCGACTCGTCGCGGCTCTCCGACATGCTCTCGGGCAAAGCAAGCAAGCTCAGCCACACCACACCACAGCTCAGCTCAGAGTGAGAACGAGAACCCGCCGGCGGTGGCCATGGAAGAGCGAAAACTCCGAGACACAGAGAGACAGAGAGAGAGAGAAGAGAGGGTTGAGTAGGTGCAGAGCAGGTGGAAATGGAATGGACTTATGCTGTCATCGGAATATTATAATCGGAGAGGCAAAGTGGCGGCGAGGAGGGGAGAGAGAAGGAGGATGGAAGCCATTAACGACATTACTCTGTGGCTGAACGACTGAGAAGAATAACTGGGGAGAGGGAATGACAGAGAAATGCTAGGGTGCGGGAAGGTGTACGAGGGGCTGTCTGTATCTTGTGATTTGACTGGCAGGCACAATTAGCTTCCCGTTCTGTCATTTTCCGTCATCTGAGTTGCCCAATCCCCGATAGTGCATATAACTTTGCCCTCCCAAGTGTTCTGATTTTTGCCGTGTTAATCGCACTACTAAAGGTTGATCTCACGACTTGCAGAGAGACGGGATTTTGCTCGATCGTATCGAAAGTGGTCCATGATTTACCCCCTGACCAATTTTAGGACCACCTGTTCGAATCGAGTTTAATGAATGGACTACCAGTTATATCGGTGATAAATGGCTAAATGTTTTTCGAGATATTATGGGTGCCGGGGCGGAGTTAGGATTTTTATCCGGGGATAAAAATGTTACTTGATATAAATAGTATGTAAATATTTTTTCACGAGAAATAAAATACTAATTTTATATAAATAAAATTCATAAATAAACATATTTTTGAAATAAAATTTAAAAAATTTTAAAATTCAGAGTCAATACGTTAAGTCGTCCTTTGTGGGTGCTACAGTTGAGTAATCGAATTTTTGAAACCTCCTCGTATTTAACCAACTACTATATGCGAGACCCAATGCTCATCCTCGTGCAAACAAACTTGTGCTTGTTGAGGTCGAGCCCGAGGCTGCTCAGCGTGAGTAGCGGCTTTGGCGAGGCCAATTTTGAAGGATAAGAGCGGTACGTAACTTCGGATGAGCTTTAAGGGGGGGTGGGGGGGACGTGCTCAATTCAAAGTGAGGTAAAAGGAGATTTTCTTCGTATACAAGACTCAACTTCGAGACAGTGTCTAAAAAGAACGGAAATAAAACCACTTGAATCAATTTAAATTGGTAGTTTGATCATAATTTAATCATATGCCAAGAATGTTAATTTGAACACACCAACCAAAGATGCAACTAATTATACACTTTACAGAGACATCGTGAAACATTAAGCAATTATCTTACCAATAAAAAGGTAATAATAATTATGGAAAGATCGCGGTTCCCGATTTGGCCAGAACTCCCCCACAACGTTATATATGCATAATGCACGCAATTAGATTGAAAAGGAGATGGCCAGCTGCTTCATTTAATACGCGACAATAATTTCAATAAACAACTAATAATATTATATTGATGAAAAAATAATTAATCCTTATAAAAGTGTAATCACAACGTATATTTGGCACATGCAATCATCAACAATTTAACCCAAAAAAAAACCTAAATACTAATTATTGGCCACGTGGGAGCTCAATAATCCTTCTCGTGTGATTTACTATTGTGGGGATTATATTTGGTTGGAGGGAGGAACCATCGGGCAGGTACAACAAATTCTTAACGAATATTATCGACCCATATGACCCATGACGGTCCATCATTATTTAATAACTGTGGGTTAGTAGGGAAATCAATGCTGATGTTGCAACGGGCCATGAAGTGATCCAATTCTCGGTATTAATTTACGGCTGCCCCTACCTATTCATCAGTCTCGATCCTGGTCAGGTTTTGCATATATCCACTTGGTGCCAATTCGGACCGCGATGTTTACTTCCCCGTCAATGCTTGAACATCCAATTGGGCAAGCAAGTCAAATGTATGACTATTTCGAGTTAAAAAATACATATTCACACGACTTATTTACATTTCAATGCTTTCTAAAATAACGACTGTTGAAGGAGATTGGTACGATACAAAATACCGATGCGATGGAATTACTTCTTATTTGTTCAGTCTCCCATCCCCAAGGACTAAGATATTGATGCATTTGTTGAGTATAAAATATAAAAAATTTGAAAATACGTGTCCCAATTATTATATATTTAGATAACACATACATAAACTTGTTTTTTGGTTAATTTATCTATAATTATTGATAAGGGAGAAATGAAAATTATACGCGCAAGTCTTATCCTTGGAAACTCTTCTTCTTCTTTTTTCCCATTGCGAGTGGATAACAAAAACAAGTACATGGTAAAATAGTTAAGAGAAAATTACAAAAACAAAAAAATATATAGCAGATCGCCGAGATCACTGCAAAGGAAATAATAATGTGACAAAGTACAAACAATGAGTACAAATGTATTTGCATAAATCCTTCCAGTTGTTGTATGTATGTTTCCGACCTCTTAGACCTTAATTGTACATGGGCATAGAAAATACCGTGAAGCGGAGCCGATTGCAAACCATATAAAGCTGTTACTGTGCAGAAACAAAAGAGCAAAGACGAGGGATCTTGAATCGGTACTCGGTGCAAGGATCCGTCACAGATTACGACTTCAAATCTAATCTATCAAACCCAAGCATAAACAATCCAGTCCCTCAACAGTCAAGCTAAAGCATTCAGACTCATTCCATCGGTTCAAACCAGTGATTATCATTAAAAAAATCAAATCAAATCAAATCAGCCAGGATACCTGATTGGTTCAAACCAACAACTATCACAAGGGAGCCGAGACCTACAGAAAATCAACAAAAAGGCACGCCTCAAAATGTCATTTTTTGTAAGCGACAATTTGATCTACTAGACTGAAGTTGTAATCCTTTCACATGGAGGGCAGGGATATTGTCGTAGTGGAAGGCGGAGAAGTAACAAACGAGAAGCCGCAGACAAGAAGTCGCAGACGGGAGACTTCCACCACCTATCCTCTTCATTCTTTTCTCGATTTTACTTACTTTTTTTTTTTCAAATTCGGGGAATGAGAGTCTCATCGGGGTTCACCGCCGCCCCTATAAGGTCACCCGACGATCTCAGCTACCTTGATCGAAGGGTGTGGCCATAAATTCTCTTTTTAATTAACAGAAAAGTTGATACATGCTAAAATCGATATTAAATTGATAGTTCGTGCATTTTTAGGTTAAAAAAAAAGTTCGCATTATAATTGATAAAATGTAAAAAGTTTGTATTTTTAAAGCAATTAACCCTTGTTTTAAAATCATCGAGGTGTAGCATATCATCTCAATCTGATTAATATTTCAATCGATGACATTCCGTTTGTGGTCCAGCGGGCCGTTATGCCATCCAAATCTTTGATCCTTAGAAAAGAAAATACTATATTGGCATGAGAATATGATATCGAAGTTTTTCTTAAGCTGCCGTTTCGATATTTGTTATATAGAACACTTACAAGGGAAACCAATTTCGAGCCTTTTTTCTTTGAAGTTTGAACCTTGTTATGATATCTGAGTTTTATAACGTGAGCGATAAATATTGAGTAATTAAAAATTCAATTGGCTTACTGGGGAAGAGTGCAACATCATCAATCGACCAAAAGAAAAAGACGCAAAATAGGAGAAAAACTGTTGAAGATCTGCGTCGGTGAATATAATAAGCACACGGCATGAAGTTTGGATTTTATCTTGCTCATTGCTCCTTTTGCTTTATTAGGTCGAAACTTTCCCAAATTAATTAAGTGAATTTTCTCCTTTTATCCTAACGCCAAAAACCAAATAAAATATATACCGACACAAACTCAACAAAATGTCAATTGGTACGTGCCAAAAATTTCGTACAACCGGTATGGTTGTGAATGTGACCGTAGAACCGGTATGGTTGTGAATATTCAACAGTCGTGTAACATTTCGTACAACCGGTATGGTTGTGAATGTGACCGTAGACGATAGCTGTATGTTTGTCATCAACAAAAAGTTCTAAGCAGTGTATACAATTATTATGCACGATAAAACTCAAACTTGTATCAACTGTAAAGAAGTCAAGGAGGCACGATAGATTGTACTTTTTTTTTCCCTTCGATTACGATGGAGGAACGTATCCTTTATTAATCTTAGAAACTCCCAGGCGGATGTGTCGTGATATCTCACTAATGGGAAAGTATGTTTTTAAGAGTTGATTGACATCGGTGACAAAAAAAAAATGAGAGAGGAGTAAAGCTATAAGAGGAGGTAATATTTAGGTATCAATTCATTGCATACAATTAAAAAAAAAAAAACAAAGACAAGCATCCAAAGTAGCTAACGATGATGAAATATTTGATGTAGATAGATGAGTTAAAAAAATGTGCCCATTTTCATTTCAGGTTCGAAATTTCATGACCACACGATTTAGATGCTTCTTTTTAAGTTGAAATTTCATGATATAACAAAGTGTTACAATCATTGTTCTTTTTCTGGCAATCAATCCTCGTCTTTGTTTGATTCAACCAATGCCTCTTAGTAAGGGTCACTAATTGAATTGAATAAAGATGATAGGACGACTGTTACATTAATGAAGACTAAATTTTCGCTAATTCAAAATCTCGAGCTAATGCAAGAACGAGTTCAACCACTTTATAATTAATTTCAGCGTACATTGGACTTTCACTTTTATGTTAAGGACTTATAATCAATCACGAGACGGGCCCTTTCTTATACACTCGAGCCCCAGATAAACTGAGCACGAATTCCATACTCGGTCTAGACACGAGGAACGCATTGGTTGCTCTAGATACAAGTTGGACCAGGCACGACGTGAACCAACGCGAATGCTTAAACACACTCAGATGTCGTGCAAAACTTTCACTGATGAATGTAGCCACTAAACATGAATTTTCTCCAAAATAAAGGCCTCATTCTTGTCTTGCAAAAAGGTATACCCGACATGCCTCATTAGAATCAAAAGGACGTCTCATGATTTTATGTCTGAAAATCCGGCAGGGAAAATAAGAAATATGATTTCGCAATTCTATGGAATCAACGATCAGATTTTCATAAAGTCAACGGTAATTTTGCACGTTGACATTACTTAATCCACGGTTCTATGGAAAGTCATGGCATCCAAAGTTTGCTACTGTTCTTTCCAATTACGCGTCTTTTAAGTTTTATTGCGAGAAAAAGTTGGGTTTATTGCACCATATATCATAATGTTGACAGATATTTTTAGATCTATCCCAATATCATTTTTTTGCATGAGATATCTTAACGTTGCTATTTTTGTTTCACCAACTATCCCCTGGGACGATGGTGACATCAAATTAGTAACCTTGAGATATCTCAAGTAAAAAATCAACGTTGTGATAAATATAAAAATATCTGTCAATATTAAATTATATAGTGCAATATACCCGAAAAAGTATTCTAAACTAGGTCAAGAAGATGTTGAATCTTCGTCTGCGCGATGAGTCCATCTTTCTTCAAGAGAGTGCTTAATTATGAGGAAGGTCATGTTTCGATCTCATTTGATTATAAATGCACAAAAAGCTACTAATAATAATATTTGATTTGAGCTTGGTCTAAAGTGGATGGAATAAATTATTTGACCGATGGATCGGGTATTATAAATCTAAAAAGGAGTAATATCATCAATCAAAAAGGAAAGAGCGCAAAAGAACTCCAAATTGTGCATGAGGTTTGTTTTGTTTTACTTTATTCACTGGGAAGCTCGAGAAAATGACCACCATTATGTTTTTTTAAAGATATTTTATTAATCCTTTTGCTTTATTAGGTAGACACTTCTCCCAGGCGATTAGTGCCCTAACGAAAATTGAACTTATAATGTATAAATTGATAAGCGAGAGTGCGTGTCGCTGTGCTAATGAAAATTAAACTTGCAATATTTAGATTGATGGGTGAGAGTATGTACTACCGTGCTTACACTCTCATCTGAAAATTTGTCATTTTTAAAAAAATTTCCATAATAAAAGAAGCATAATCCAGTACAATAAAATAAAATAAAGCTAAATAAAAAGACATATAAATTCCACTATTGAGGATCGAACCCACAATCTTTTGATTTCGGATGACACTTCACTGCTTCAAGATCCTTTCCTTGAAACTTTTCCTAATTTAATCAAAGCAAAAAAGAACATCCACAAAGACTTTACATAATATCAAGGACATGTCATCAGTTATAAGCAAATAGTATTTAAACCGGTCACTCGTCGCAATTTGTTCAGTTAATATACATAAATATGTGTAAGTGATAACTTTTTTCGATATACCCCACCTGGTACGCGGAAGTGTAACTATTCGAACCGCGGTCAGCCTACCAAAGGGATAAAATATCCCAGTTGTGGATTTTTTTCTATTCACAAAATCGAGTTTGAAACATTGTTTAAGCAACATAAACGTCGAATCGCTTGAACTAATTCATAATAATCTTTTTTAATAAAATGACAAAGAAGATAAAATTTCAGTAGACGACGTAGAGTTAATATTCACAATATATCTAGGACTGTTTCATCAAGGTTTAGCTAAAAGGACATGAAATCACACCTTCCTTTTCTCTTTTGAATCCATATCCATGCCCGTGATGGTAAATGTCAATTCCCACCAACGAGGGAAAAAAAGGGCCTGTTTTTAGGAGCGGATTGATTGGGTGAGCTTTGGGAAAAGAGAGATTAAAAGCTAAAGGAGATGAGCAATTAGCTATCAATCCATTGCATACAATTCACCAAGTAAAGAAAGCATCCAAAGTCCCACCATTGAAGAATCTTCTAAAGCTTCCTCCCCCCTACCACGAGATCAAAAGTAGCAGCTAATGATGAAACGCTTTGGTGTGGAGCAAACTTGAATCCTTTGTCATCCGCTTTGTTTCGAGTTTGAACCTTCCCGATCGCATGCTTTATGTGCTTCCTTAGTCTTTTCTCCTCTCTTTACAAATTTGAAATTCTACCTTTGTCCTCAAATTCTTCATGAGTCTATTGGTGCCGATTGACTTCAGGATGCATGTCGTTGCTCTCCCAGGAAAAACTATTCCTTACATGTTATTTTGAATCATGCGTGATGACTTCAGAGGAAATAAAAAAGAGATGAATATGCGACAAACGTATCGGACTATTGTAATTTGAGTCGAGTCGTCGGTTCAAGTGATGCTTCACATAATGAGTTGCTCCCCTTTCTTTCTTTGGTTTTAAGAAACTCGAAATTTGAATGATGGGAGTCGGGACCATGGGGGAAGGCCACATCGTTTTCTACAGATTGGGCTCAAATAAAGACGAGAAAGCCCGGCCCATAGCCTTTAGACTTTTTCTTTGTGCAAGAAAAATTGTAATATATTTTCGGTAGATAATAGGCCCATTTAGTCGGGGCCCAATGAAATGGTTTAGAATAAGAAGTCAACTCCCTGTCCTTGTCCCTGGCCTAATATTGTCTTGTGGCGTGTTTGGATTGTGGATGCAATTTTAAAATCACAATTCTAACTTAAGTCTACCCATTACAAAACAAAATAACTCATACAAAGTCAAAGAGTGGGCCCCATTTATACCACTTTTTTCCACAACAAAACAACATAACTCATACAAAATTAAAGGGTGGGCCCCATTTATTCCACTCAAAATCAAAATCAAAATCTGATTTTAAAATTCTACTATGAAACCAAACGCACATATATTTATGAAATATATAAATAATAAATAATAGATGGCACTCATTATCGGAAAAAAAGAAAAAGAAAAAAAGAAGATAGCACTAGTGGACCAATTGCCTCATCACTAATTAAGAAAAAGAAAGCAAATTCTAAGAATGTGGAAAGGACTAATATATATATATATGTGTGTGTGTGTGATTTTTCTTTTTGAAATAATTAATTAGAAGTGTCATTCCTAAAGTGATTAATAAGTCTTCATATGCCATATAAATTGGGACTGACCAGGATCGGAAACGTTGAATTAGAATTGCAAGAAACGGGAGATATACATATATAACAATGTCGATCTTATGGATTGTTTTAGAAGCAAAGGCACATATTCCTAACTAATGTGGTAATCTTAAAAACATTTTGTTCACACATAAATGCCGAATAAAACTTACGTAGTTTGTGCAAATTATGTATGCCATTGTTTATAAAGTCAGATTTTTTTTAATAACTAATTAGACTATATCTTCATTTTTTATGCTTAAATTTTAAAATATAACGCCGTTGAGTTATTTTAATAATCCTTATAGAAGTTAGTAAATACTTTCAATAGTATTACCGAACAATACATATAGAGAAAAATACTTTCATCTTATTTAAGCATATTACATTCGTTTATCATTTATTCTCATTTATACGCATTTTTCATATCCAAGACAACTTGAAGTAATTATATATTAGAAAAGTTAAACTTAATTATTTATTTCTTCGGGGTGAAGGTGTATAAGTACAATCCAAAATATTTAATCATTATATATATAAATAAATATACAAATAGTGGAGCAGGAGTCGGGTCCCGTTACAAGACCGGGCCCCATCTCCAGAGATCCGCTGAGCCGTGCGTGACCGCGTCGTCTCCTTCTTTCCCCTTCCGTTCAGATTCCGCTGAACCAGAACTTCTTTATAGCTTCCCCGTCCCCGCCCATTTTTGCCGGGAAACTCTGCATCTCCTCCGCCGGCGCCGATCGCCGCTCTGCCTCTCCGTCCTTGCCTTCTCTTCCCATAGGAAAGCTCTCCGTCCCCGCGGTCCTCACATCTCGAGAGAGGGGAGAGGATAGAGGAGACGAGGAGAGATGCAGGTCTTCTACCTGATCTCGCTGCCTCTGACCCTGGGGATGGTGGTCCTCACGCTCCGCTACTTCGCTGGACCTGAAGTCCCCCGCTACGTCCTCTTCACCGTCGGCTACACCTGGTTCTGCTCCCTCTCCATTATCATCCTCGTCCCCGCCGACATCTGGACGGTATGCTATGCGGATTCCCTTCCTCACGGTGTCAAAATGGGGGTGAAAGAGCTTATCGTTTCTGTAGGTTTTTGCCGCGATCGTAACTGATGAGTAGTCCATCGGTTGTTTATGGGGTAACCGGTACTACGCAAATCTAGTCTATGAGTTTTCCTTGCATCCTGGATTCTCCTTATCTCGTGCCAGAAGTTCTATGTTCGTCATAGCTCTCGGTCTGCTTGAAGGCTCTGTGTCAGCTACGATGGCTTGATTCTTGTGCGTGCCTTTGAAATGTCAATCGAGGCAAAGAACTTCGTGTTTCGTAAACATCGTGAATGGTGAATGCTGAAGGTTTCCCTTTGGTTTTTCCCCTCATTTGCTTCCCTGCTTGTAGCTGGAATTCTTGTATGTTCATTCCTATCTTGTTCAAGAGATTTTCTGAAAAAGCATCACTCGTGCAGAACTGGATGGAGAAAGGGTGTTACTGATGCAGTTCCTGTAATATCTGAATCTTCATCTTGATATCCGTTCTTCTTTTCAACCTTCTTCGTACTGCTGCTTCAAAAGCGCCTCTTTATATTGGAAAAATAGTATGTGAACTAAAAAGCAGTTTTGAATCATAGCTTATGGAGCAATTTTTATGTTGGAGATGGTAGAAGATGAAGTGGGATGTTGGTGAGACTGCACTTGTGTCTCATTCTGATTTACAAATTTCTTTCCTTATTGGGAATTTCGATTTTGTGTTCCCTTTCGGCAGTTGAGTGATTTGCAATAAAACTAATGCCATAGCCGAGCCTAATGTGGGCTATTCTACTACTTTGTCTGTGTCCACTGTGTGCGTGGTGCTTTGATGTACATCCTTGTGGTAAAGACAATGATTTGAGCTTTAGACTTAAAACTTCCTTTGATCATTCTTATTCATAGAGTTTTGGTATGCAGACTTTAATTGTGGCCTATATGAGCAAAATATTTTAAGTAATTCTGCAGAGCGTTACAGTAGAATGTTTTGATCCACTAAAAGCTTCATGTCGGTCGCCAGGAAACTATTGCGCACATATCAAATAGATAGTTATACATATGAAATAGATAAACATCTTCTTTGTTTATAGGAGAGCACATTTTCTCTTTTATGAAATAGCTGGAGAGAGATTAATCTTAATTGATGTTGATTGACATACTTTGCAGTTCGCATACATTTATAATGAGTTGAGAACTGTTATCCTTATATCAACAATTTGTCATTTACTAAAATAAGTACATCTTTTTCCAGACAATTATCCATCATGGCAGTGGAGGCATCTCCTTTATGTGGATCTGGTCATACTGGAGTACGTTTCTACTTACTTGGTATGCTATATGAATAAATCCTTCTTTCTTTCCAATAACTCTTATGGTTTATTTCTCTGCAATATAGGGAGTGATATTCTGAACAGACTAATACACGAAGTATTGGGCTGAAATTTTGTTGGTCTCCTCAGCATGTCTCCAAGATCCCTTTAGCATTTATTTTTCTAGATAGTCAGACCTGTTGAAACCTTGATTGTTTGAGGCGTTGCCGCATTGGTTTCAATTGATTGCTTTTAAGCTTACTCCATTTGACAAATATATGCTTGCATTGCTGCACATGAGCTTTAGTGAATTTATTTTGTGTAAATAGCTAGAATATGCATCAGTTGATTTAAGCATTAGAAGGAAACTATCCTCATGTCTGAAATGTTTGTCATTCACATTGCAGGGCTGTTGCTCCCTTGATTCAGGGTTTTGAAGATGCTGGAGACTTCACTTTTAAGGAAAGATTAAAGACAAGCATACACGTGAACTTAGTGTTTTATCTAATTGTGGGATCTATTGGCCTTTTTGGGCTCATCCTCCTCATCATGATGCACAAAAATTGGTGCGTGCTTGGTTCTTTGACGCATGATTCTTAATATAGGCTGTTGCTTTCTTATATGTTCTCTCTTTGTGAGTTAATCTTCATCCATGTGAATTGGTTTGAATTATTTTTCTTTTTAAAAGCACTGGAATGTTTTTACTTTATACTCATTTATACAATTTTTTCTTTTAGTACGATGCTCTCTCTCTCTCTCTCTCTATGTGGTCATCTATGTCCATTCAGTAGATTTTCGGGCATAGCTCATGTATCCTTAATCCAATGGTTTGTACCATTAAGAACTAGTTTTTGGAAAGGAAATTGGTGTTAGGTACAGGAATGAGGGTGGTATACTCTTGCTTCTGTAGTCTTTGTAAAAGTGATTTGTGTGCATTAAGAATTGTTACTGCATTGATTTATTTTATTTGACTTTGGTGAAAGATGCAGGGGTGGGAGCGTTCTTGGTTTCGCAATGGCCTGTTCAAACACTTTTGGGCTTGTCACAGGGGCATTTCTTCTTGGTTTTGGCTTAAGTGAAATCCCTAAGAGCATTTGGAGAAATTCAGATTGGACGACACGCCAAAAAGTTCTCTCCCATAAGATAGCCAAAATGGCTGTCAAACTCGATGATGCTCATCAAGAGCTTTCTAATGCTATAGTGGTAATTGTTTCTGCAATTACATTCTATGTTCCAATCTGTTGAATGAGTGTAGTATGTTGTGTATTTATCTTGACCGAACTTTTAACAAATTCTTTACTTGACATTCACCTATGCTTGTTAGAATGTATATATCTTTTTGATATTTACTAGTCTGGTAAAATTTCACTATTAAGCTCTGGGTAGCGATTGCCAGCCGCGCCCCCTAAAAGTAGTAATGTTCTTGCACTTTATGCATAATTTTGCCTCCTGAGTTTATCTTTAAACTCAAGTTAATACTTTTGTCTGGCATTTTTCTAAAGTTGTCTCTTTTTTCTTTTATTATTTTCTTCTTTTAATTTTTTTTTCAACATGAAAATGGTATTAAAATCTTGAAACCTGTGTTCAAATAATGCATCACTTATATTCTGCAATCTCGAGTATCTTCAGGGGGGGAAGAGTGAGTTTCGATTAGTAGGTAATGCTCTATTTGGTGCAGTATATTGGAAATTGTACAACTGAAGCATTATAGATGCAGTAATCAACCATAGAGCTCAGAGCTCATATGTCTGTCAGAATCATGAACTGCCCGATCCTTTTTGGGAATATAATCTTGTTTTAGATATTTTCAACACATACTTATCTTGGCATTAATATTGATGCTGTGTTTTTTTAGTCAGTGGCTTATCAATTGATATTTAGTTGCTTGACTCATCTTGTTTGATGATTCTTCTTGACAGGTTGCTCAAGCTACTTCCAATCAGATGTCCAAACGTGATCCATTGAGACCCTATATGGATGTTATTGATAACATGCTGTCCCAAATGGTTATTTTTCTTAATTGTTTTAGTTTGAACTTCATTTTGTAAGTTTAATTTTTCTTTACGTTTTTGCGATGATTCGTGATTAATATTTGTGTTTCCAGTTTAGAGATGATCCATCCTTCAAACCACAAGGTGGGAGATTAGGGGAGAATGACATGGATTATGACACAGATGAGAAATCAATGGCAACCCTTCGGCGTCATCTGAGGGAAGCCAGAGAGGAATATTATCGTTATAAAAGGTAGTGACTTCTGACTTTGTGTTCTGTCGTATCCTTATAATAAGCCCTTCTTAATGCAAATACTGATTCTCTCATGGATAAAATTTGGTTAAATTGGAGGGACATATAGATAGCTGCGTAGTAGCTCTGAACTGTAGGCCTGTCGGCTGCTGCCAGCAACCACTAGGTTTATCACGTTTTCACAACCCCCCGACTAGCATTATATATCACATAGGAAGTGCGCAACTTCATAATGTGTTGTTCATTCCATGCCAAATTTTTCTCCTTTACCTTTTGTCATCTTTATCGTCCCACTTCTTGTTGGTATTATTGGACTGGCATCTTTGGGCTAGAAATTGCATTGATTGTCAATGTGATAAATGAATTTGTTTGGCTGAGTGCAGCAACCCCCATGAATGCTTAATACCTTGTATGGAGTTTCTAGTTAAAAGTCTCATACTTGGATATCAATTTAAATTCCAGTATTTCTACTATTAAGGTTAGACATTATATTTAATGTGTTTTATTCATTAATAGCTCCATTTTATCCAACTCTATGATATGTATTTCACTTATGTAGTGAGTATATGAATTATGTATTGGAGGCATTGGAACTGGAAGATGTGATAAAAAACTATGAACGCCGAGATGCAACAGGATGGTATGCTTGTACTCTAGCCTTTGTGTCATCTTTTCTTTTCTGTTCTCTTCTTATCATTTTCTGTTTTTCTTTCAGCCAGATCCTTCAAGAAAAATTAAAATCGTTAAATCCTAAAATTAAAATCTTATTCTTATCTATTCTCTGTTGTCTCTGAATAAATTGATACTACAAAATGCCTTTTCGTTTCCATATAAGCTACATTGTTGGGTTTTTGTTGTTCTAGGTTATAACATTCTGGAGCTTAAGCTTTTCTACGTGTATTTGCAGGAAGTATATCTCAAGCCTAAGACCACCTCGAACTGGACGAATGGGGGCATTCCTTGATACTCTCGGTAATTATGAGATCTGTTTGCCCTTTCTCCTTCTGCAATTATATCAAATTTTAAGGCTTGATTGATCTGAGTAATTTTTTAGTTCAGTGTGCACCGATCATGTCTAAAGAAAATGAGCTTGCCACCTTATGAATCTGACCTTGTTGTTTTCCATGTTTTCGTTTGCGGTGGCAATTCTTTTGTTTGTCATTGGAGTTCATGTATGTTTAATACGGGTGGTACATTTCAGTCAGAATCTGATATCTAACGAGAAAAATTAGTTTTTCTTTTCCTCATAATGGAGAGTATTTTGAGCTCAACTATGCTCAAGTGGTTATAAGCAACAGGATCTATATCTGTTCTTCAAAGTGATTCACTCTGTTTTCTGATGTAAAAAGTGCAATCTATCTCACTGTCTTACTGAACTTCCAAATTGTTTTTCCCTTCATTGTGCCATTTACCGCTTGTAACCATCAGTTGCTATCCTCGTTGCCTCCAACTTTTGGTTTTTTACCTCCTTCTGGGGTACCCTAACATTGGTTCTTCGAAAAGGATTATGTTATTGGATCAGTATCTTTTAAGAGTTGGAGGCATATTGTTGTTAGGCATTCGGTTTATGGCTGTCCTATGGCTTTAGGTATATTACTTGCTGCTTGGGGAAATTGTTAGGTTTGTGGTCATATATAAATTTGCTGCATATGTAAAATGTCAGCTTTGTGGTGTCTGAGCAATTGATGAAGTATGTCACACTAGTTACCATTTTCATTAGTCAACATCTTGATTCGTCAGTATCACTGACAACTTTAAATTTTCTCTTAGGAGAATGTAAATCTTGATTTCTTTTTAATCAGAAGTACTTCTTGTGCTTGCTTCTTATCTTGTTCTTGAACTTTGCAGAATTTGTTTGGCGATGCGTACTGAGGAAGCAGCTTGAGAAACTTTTAGCTATCTTACTGGGTGTAATGTCAGCAGCTATTCTTTTAGCAGAGGCGACTTTGCTTCCTAGAGGGGTCGATCTTTCTCTCTTCTCAATCCTTATAAAATCTGTTGGAAAGCAAGAGGTGCTGGTGCAGGTCAGATTTCAACTCTTAGTAATAGTGATACTGCGATGTCAATGGCTATTCATTTTCTAAAGGCATGGCGGTCATTTAATTATGCTTTTCAGTTGGTCATAAAGTTCATTTGTCTTCAGCTGACTCAGTTTGTAGGTTTTTCAATGGAGGTTCTCTAAGTGGCGCTCATTTTTTCTTATAATTCCTTTCTCAGGTTCTTGCTTTTATTCCTCTTATGTACATGTGTATCTGCACATATTATTCTCTGTTCAAGATTGGAATGCTGATGTTTTACTCATTCACACCGAGGCAAACAAGTTCTGTCAGCTTGCTTATGATATGCTCGTAAGTATTTTTCTATTTTGCTAAAATTGATCATGAGTTTAAATTTATGTAGTTGCAACTGAAATAGGAATTTCACAAATGTTCAATATACAGGATGGTCGCTCGATATGCTGCTCCAATTTCATACAACTTTCTAAATCTCATTCAACTTGGTAAAGATGCAGCTGACAAGACTATATTTGAACAGGTGATTCCACAATTTCGATATCCTTAGTGGTCTCTCTCAGACACGTCTGCTGGTCTAAATATATTTTCATTTTAAACATGTCTTGAGTCTTCTTGTTATGACCCCGCTCTCTCTCTCTCTTCTATCTCTGTCTGTGGGTTTATTTTTATCCTCAAGACTTCTCTTATGCTTTGCAGCGGATGGGAAACATTGACCAAGCTGTGCCATTTTTTGGGCAAGGCTTCAACAGGATATATCCTCTTATTATGGTCATATATACCATAATGGTGGCAAGCAACTTCTTTGACCGCATAATTAATTTCTTTGGAAACTGGAAGAGGTTTAGGTTCCAGACTGAGGCAGATGATACAGACGGATTTGATCCCTCGGGACTAATTATCCTCCAAAAAGGTGACTTTGGTTTCTCACCTGAATGGTCCCCTTATGATGGCAAAATTGTTGATGTCACAGATAGAAGATCTCTTGCGGCTTCGATTTCTTATCTATCCCTCAATTCGTCTGTCACACAGAGCGAGCTTGGTTGGAAGAAGGACGCAAAGTCGGTGAGCACGTTGTCCCTCTGGCAAGGAATTTCAATGGCCAAGATGTCGAGTCTGGTATAAGCGGAAAGGTATGTAATATGTGTCTCAACTCTCTCTCTTGTCCTGTCTACGGAGATGATTAAAGATGACTTAAGATGTGCATTGACTGTTTCCCGTCACACGTTGATTCTTTATGAGTATCTCCAAGTCGGATTAAGCTCATGTAAATATCCAGGATCCGACAGCTGTGGAAATGAAGGCTGCGACCAGTTCAATGCATGAAATCACCAAGGAAGGTCCATCTAAAGCTTTACGAGAAGGGGGCCACAGATATGCAAATAGCAGAGAAGCCATTGGCGGCAAGTATGCTGCCATTAGAGAACAAAGCAGGCAAGCCTCGAAAGCAAATCCTTCAGAGAAGAACATCTCCTCTGCTAAAGTTTCCTTGCTTGATAGCAGGGACTCTCAGTCAGCAACCACTGCTGCAGGCCCACCTGCTGGGCTGGTCTCGAGGTGGGAATCGATGAAGAATGGATTCCAGACCTTCAAGGCAAACATGGGCGCCCGCAAATTCCTCCCTCTACGCCAGAACCAGGAGACTGATCTCGGGTCCCGAGGGTCCTCACATGAATCGCTTGATGAGATCTTTCAAAAATTGAAACGGCCGTCCACGGATCATGATGGCTACATTGATGAGGACAATGATGGTTTAGAAATTACGAGATCTGGCCCCAGTAGATAGTATGCAAAGCATGTTCGGTTCACTTTTCTTTTTCTTTTTTTTCTTTTTATGTTGTTTAAGATACTCTGTCCACGGAAGTTGGGTATTATGCCCTAGTCCGAGGTAGGTGTACAGGCAGCGGGACCGGGAGGGAGATTGGGAGAATTAAACCCGGCCACGCGAAGAAAAGTTTGGTTTAGACCGAATGAAGCTCAACGGTTGATTGTTAAGGATGTCACAGTAATCTCCGTGGACTGACAAGGAGCATCGGTTGTGTCCCCCTTACTCAGCTAATTCCAGCAGGTGGATCTCCCTTGCAAGAGGTGAATAGGATCTGCTGCAGTGATATATTAAAAAAAAGGCATAGCAATCAAATTGACAGAAAATGTGAAAGGCACGGAACTTAGAAAGAAGCAGGCTTGTAATGTTCAGTCAAAACTTGAAGCCACACTTTTGGCAATTGTTTTTTTTTTTTGTAATCTTCATATGTGTTTTTTAACTGTGCATCTTCTTCGAAAGACTGCATAATGTTTCACTGCATCTGGTGGTTTCAATCTCACTCGAGAAGAAAGCTCGGAGCTGATCAATTTTTCCGAGGCTCTGCTGCTCCGTGTTTTATCGGGGTGGCTACTCCGGAAGCCGTTTTTAACATTTGCAGAGGATGCCTCATCAAACACCCCTTACACTTAATGGGCAGATCAAGACGGGCAGCCCATAATTGGAGCATGATGACAATATGGTAAGAGGATTCAAATGTTGCTCAAGACTCCTAAGGGAAAGCCGACTTCGCTTTCAGTTGGGTGGACGTCAGTCGCTTGAGACATGACATTCAAATAATTCGGCCCAAAATTTTAGTTGCGTGCTATTCTTAAAGATATATGTTCCTTTCATCGTAACACGTTTGTTTCCTTCATTCTCCTTTTCCAAGTCAAAGTCATTTAAATAAATACCAGAAACCTCCAATTCAGTGATCAAAATGGTCCATCCATAATCACCCCTCCCAAAAAAAAAAAAAAACAACTAAATTTCGATCATTGCTGACCAAAATTTACTCAAAATTTAAGAGGGTATGTGAAATCCTACCCCAAGTTGTCCTCATCCTCTTCGGTCTATCCTAATGGTTCTCCTCCCAAGGTATCATTTGCTCATCAATTTATGCTTGGAAACGTTTAAAGATGGTGGTCAAGTGGTTAACGCCTCATATTCGACTGTCCATGCTTAAACAGGGACATCTCCGATTCCGAACTCAACCGATACATGCCGAACAAAACAAGAACAACAAAGAGGGAAAAAGAAGATTAAAGTATCGGATATTTTACAAATTATACGTAACTAATTTATTTCACAAGATAAAAAAAAAAGAAAAATTAATTAGTACATGAAAATTTCCCTGAGGGTTGCTGATGATGAGTGGTTGTGGTTGTGGTGGTGGTGGTGTCGATGATGAGTATTACTGCAGCTGATCTCTTTCTCTTTGCTCCTCCCTGACCTGAAGCGGATCAGCTTCGACCAGAACCCTCTCTTCATCATCTTCACCCCTTCCTCCTCCTCCTCCTCTTCTTCATCTTTCCCCGTCCCCAACACCATCGACCGGCTCTTCTTCAGGCCCCCGCCGCCGACCCTCACTCCCAGCGGCGCCGACCCTCCTTCAGCCGCAGCTACATACGAACAGTTCCTCCTGTGCCGGCCATCCTGTCCCCTCCGCCGGCTCCCCCCCGGCAGGGACCACGGAACGTGCAGCGCCGAAGAGGAACGTCCCGAAAAGGAAGGTGACTTCATGAAGTGGAGCCTCGAGTTGGCCGTGGCGGTGGTCGCGGTCTCCGGCGAAACGACGAGCTGGTGGAGCCTTTCCCGGAGACAGGAGGAGCAGACTCCCGGAAGTTGGTGGAGGTTCGGGTGCTTCCCGCAGTTATTATTGGCCATTTTGATAAGTTCCTTTTTCTTGAATGGAGCTGATGACCCCTCTGGTCGCTCTGAGATTTATAAATGAACTCTCTTGCGTATACTACATATATATATATATATATATATATATATAAATGTAATAAGAGAGGGGAATTGTCTGTGACTTGTTCATTTCTTTTTCGAGGAAGCTTCGTATGTATACGTCTTGCTAGGCTTCACTATGGTTATTATCAGCTAAGTTGCATCGTTCAGGGATAATAGTTGTTTATCTTTTTTAATTATAAAGGAGATTTATGAATATTATAAATTAAAAATAAATTAAGTCGGAACCATTTCGATAAGATACTTAAGCTATAGCCGATGAATTTAGAAAATCCAGATCCCACGCACACGAAACAGAAATATTTGGTGTAACTGAATTAATTAATATTATTGTTTTCTCAATTTTATGGTTCATAGTATAAGCAGGTGTACGTGTCAACTTCAAAGGGTTTGATTTAGTGATTAAGAAGAAACTCATGTATCTATTTTAATCTTGAATTTAAAATCCCTTAGAACCATCTGAGTGCATCGCCGAGATTCACGGAGTCTCGAAATTAATTTGGGTGAAATTTGAATGCTCTGGGTTAAAAAAAAAAATGCGTGCGTGTGCGTGGGTCGTCATCGTGCAAGCAAGGGAAGTCAACTCACACGTGCGTCTCATGAAAAGTATTTTTCTGTTTCTTTTATTTGTTTTTTTTTTTCAATTTTCCCATTTTCTCATTAATTTTGCTGTGACTGAATTGTTCTTCGTTGACCCTCAAATTCCTCGAGGGACATTTTCGAGAGTGGCTGTAGTTTTGGAAACGGGGTGAGTGAGTGGTTATTAACTTTTTAGAAATTTTAAGACGCTTAAATTTTTAATAATTTTTAAAATGTTTTCCACTCTCTCTCTCTTCCTTCACTTTCTTTCTTGTGTGCAATCTAAAAATTCATCGGATTAGTTAGATCCCATTAAATTTTGAATATCATGGTACATATCGAAAAGAAAAAGCTATCGGCCTCTCTTGACTCTCTCTACTGCTCTCGCTCCCATCACCACGAGATCTGATCGAATCCCCATCTCAGTGGCTACTTTTCCCATCTGGGTCGAGGAAGTTCATGGCCTCGTCGCTCGGGGAGAGGGACAACCACGGGGTCCGATTGAGGAGGAGGAAAGAAATCTTGCCGTCACCCCATTAAGAGATGACAGAGCCGGTTGCCTCTGTTGTAGAGGGAGAGGGACCGCCCTGCCGCCGCAAAGTAGATACGCAGATGAAGATTTGAAAGTACATACGTGGATGGCCTACCAAAAAGTACATACGTGGATGATGTCATATCAATAAAATGATATATTCAAGTAAGAAGAACAAAGGGGGCCTAAATTGTAACTAATAAAGTAAATCATTAAACACAAACACGGTCCACATACACTCCATTACATTATCGATGATACCACATAAAAATAGTTGAATTTCCAATGATGGTAAGGTACGCCAGAAAGAGGTTGAAATTCCGAAAGAAAGCTGGATTTTCAAGGAACTTCTTGCAGAATTTCGATGACTTTCCAATATATAGAGCCTCTAGCATAGGAAAAACCTCGGTGGGAAAGGCTTTCGATGCTTTTACTTAAGAAACCATTGGAAAACTCTTGGTTGAAAAGGTTTTTTGATGCTTTTACCGACGAAGTTTTATGTTAGTAAAAGCATCGGTAGTGCATAAGTAATCTATTTATGTATTTGAATAATCCATGTATATACGATATGAAATTATCCGAGCCAATACTGCATACGTTTGTTTCTCAAGACCCGGCTTCGCAATATTGGACCCCAAAATTACTTCAAGTGAGAAACAAACGACCGAACACACGTACTTATTCGTGCATCACTCTCCATCATCTGTGGTCCCTTTCATTTTGCTCGTGAATTATTGAGTTTAGGCAAAGGCCATTGTCTTCTTAGGTAGACAATCTTATAGCTTCGTGCGTACTACTCTCTTCCCATACGGCCACGGCATCAACTCGTAATCGCCGTCCCACTGCCGACGGCAAAGCTATTATCTCCGTGATCAGCGGCTGTCATGGGAGGAAGGAAACTGAGGTGGGACCCAACGGCAGTCGGATCAGATGTGCTTGAGAGAATGGGATTGGGATTGTTCAGGAAAAAGTCGCCGTGGGGCCCGAGGGTGCACGTGGGAATGAATATCCGGTCTCGAGCCCACTTCCTCCTTTGATTAATTAATTTATGGTCAGAAAATTGAGGATGTTCCCTCTCCCCGCACGAGTGCTCTTGGGACTTCAATCCCTTTGCATTGGGAACACGTTCCCCCGTTCTTTCTTCCCAACAATAATAATCATGGCACCATTCCATTCCTTCATGCAATTAAAGCATAACTTGACTTAAATGATTGGACAACGCTTATTCCTTTTAAATAAATTTTTTAGTACAAATTTTGTAAGTAAAAATTTTTAGTTTTAAGTGAACTGATATAACTTAATTTGAATTAGTTTGAATCCGTTAAAATTTTCGATTATTAAGGTGCATATTGAAAAAAAGTTCCCTCCCAACTTTATCATCCACAAAAAGCATATATAGAACGCCGTGTGAGTTGATTCAAGTCGATCGGTACCTGTTTTTCCTAATTAAGATTTCATAATCAAATGTTATGATAGAAAAGTTTACAATTGATAGAGACAAGACAAGCTCGGGAGCTCTATAATTTGGGGTTAGAGTTCGTCCCCGAAGTAGGGTTCCAGTTTCCACACGATTTGTTGCACCGAATCTTGCTCATGGGGAAGAAGACGACGCATTTCCTTCGCTCATGAATATACGACTGACACGCCACTGACCCAAATCGTGTAGATCGTGTCTTCATCCCCCACTTCTCTTCGTTGTTTGTGAGTCAAAAGTGTCGTGCCATTTCCAGCAAATACCATGTGATTACGTGCCACGAGTCCTGTACTTGGTGTAGCTTCCCCCGCATGCATCATATGATACACGAGTCAAGGGATCCGTTGCTTTCCCTTAGCTTTCCTAAATTTCCAGGACAGTTCTTTCTTCTTCATCATCGTCATTTCAGTTTTAAGTTTCTCAATTTAATATAATAAAATAGAAATTTTAATAACTAATAAAAAATAATTTATGACTAGTTAGAATGTTTCAGTTTAATGAGGCAAAAAAAAAAAAACAATAATTAGGTAGAAAAGAAGGGAAAAAAAAAGGGCACACCGCACAGGTGAGAATGGTCTGCTGTCCAAAGGACAGAGGATCAAGAAATCACTGAGGTCGGTCCCCCTCAATCCAGTCCATGCATGCATGAATCAAGAGAGAAATGGACCATATGGGCTCTTTTATTTTTTATGGAGCTGAATGAATGCTTGGGCATTCCAGACAAGTCTTTGTGGGCTTTGAGAAGAGGATCTACATATTTATATTATCGCGAATTGCGTGCCCACAGGATCATCGATCGTGTACATACATAACTTTTCATTTTCAAATTGATATTCAGAAGTCCAATAGTCCCGACTAGTTCAATTCGAGTTGCATCCGCTCAATAAGAAGTAAAACTCTCTTGACGTGAATTTTTTTTATTCACAAGACTCGAACGTGAAATTTTATTAAAAAATAGTATACATACATGACTTAGATACTATGGTAATTTTTTTTTTTAAGATGCTATGAGAAAAATTGATCAGATGCAAAGTAATTCATCTTCTTGAATTAGTCCGGATTCAATTGGATATTCGGATATAAGGATTTATACCGAAAAAAGTAATTTCTCTTCCCAATTCCGGACTAAAAATATGCAACCAAACTTCGGAATTTGGATTTTGCTCGGCATCTATCCGGAAGGAAAATCCGGATTACCGACTATAAGACATGCCACTAGTTCTCCCATGCATCGATCCGGTGAATAAACCACATCAAACTTTCTTGCGATCGAACCCGATTAACTCGTACTGCTTGACTTCCCTTGATAGCATTCTTTCTTATTCAAATATTTCAATAGCTAAGACAAATAAAAATTCCTTTGGATGGACTCTTTCGAAATACTAATTAAGCCCGGCCCAACATTTTCCACCATTTACTGTGCTTAATTAAGCAAATGAATGAATGTATAATTTCATTTACAAAATAAATAACATATCAAAGGCATCTGACCAAATTAGTGAAGTCACATGTTGTTCCTCTTTCCCTTCCACTATGGTTCAACCTGTTCTTACATGTGACAAAACCATAAACACCCTGTCCAGGATTGGGTATCCCGATCCGGGGGATCGGCAGTTGTTGATCAAGACGAATTCTCGGCTGCTAATTCTCTCGGGCAGTCAACCCAAGTTAATAGGTTAATCGGAGCAACAACCAATGATCACACATGACATCGAGATACAGGAGCCCGAGTTATCGAATCTCTCTGCGTCGCGTCATTTGAGCGAACCATAGTGATTCCTCTCAACGCATCAAAACAAGTATCTCCAAGCAAGAGCAATCCCAATCCCAGCAATGCCCAGAGACACCCCCAGCGAGATAACCCAATCCATCACCATCCCTTCCTCTTCCTGATCATCCTCTTGCTGGTTCAATCTCGAGTTCAAGACCAGGACTTGGAGCTCGAGAACCCGAACCCAGTTCAGATACGCCGAGGCCATCATGGACTCTCTCATCAGGCCATCGGCCACCATGTCCCTCTCCTTGGCCAAGGACAGTCTCCTCTTCTCTGCCTCCCTGGCCCTCGTCTGCGACAGCTGCAATGCCTTGAGCAGCCCCAACTTTTCCGCGTGGGGGTTTGCCTCGATTATCCGGGTCTCTTCCTTCTCCCCCTTGAGGCCGTGGTAGATCTTCACAGGCGGGGGAAGGTCACAGTTTCGGATCAACAGCCTGAAGTTGCTGGTCTCCATTGATGATATTGAATTGAATCAATCCAAACTCAATTGATATATTTCTTTGATTGGACGAACAGTAACAATAGATGCTTGGTTTGTTTGGTGGGATTTCTTTTGTTGGGATCATTTCGTGTTAGGGGGAGGAATTATGGACTAGAAAAGGACATGGCTGCAAGAAACGCATTGTTACTGTCACCGTAGGAGCCATGAGTAGGACAATTAAGGTGCGCCTAAACTTGTATTCGATCTCGGGTTCGAATCCCCTTAGGACCACCGGAGCGCCTTTGGTGTGATTACCCGCTCCGTGCGTCGCCGGGGGTTCACGGAGCCCCGAAAATTAGTTATGCAAAGTCTGGATACGCGCCCCATTAATTTTGGAGGTGTCTCTGCTTTCCGGAGCAATTATCGGGACAAAGGATCTATTGAGAATTATAATCTCATATGGAAAAAATGAAAGACTAATCACGAGTTTATATGAGTATTAGGTATCAACACTTATCAACTTGAGCTTTTAAGTGGATATGAGTCCAGGTCCGTATAAGCTCAATGAAAATTCAACATGGTATCATAGTCTAGACTCTAGATTATGCGTATGCGAGGTCATGCGCATATGTGCAAGCACCCTCATCATGTCAAGCTCAGTATATCCGAAAGCAGCAAAAAAGAACGCCTCTTGGCTAGTCCCCCTTCACTTGAGTACAGAAGAGGAGCCCGACTCCGAAGTCAATTATCGAAGGCCAATGTTTAAGGGCACCTGACAAAGGGTGTAAGTAGAAATAAACCACACATTGCTCGTGAGGACAAGTGTTGAGAATTATAATCCCATATGAAAAAGATAAAAGAACAATCATTGGTTTATACGAGACTTGAATACCATCACTTATCAACTTGAACTTTTAAGTGGATACGAGTCAGATCCGTATAAGTTCAATGAAAATTAAATATTCGATGTGAATGTTTTTGGAGGATCCCGGATCACATCGAGATTTGACGATAAATGACCCCTTGATTTAATTTTATGTCTCTGGATTTGTCTACGGGTTAGGTTAAGATGGGATATTCTTATCTTGGAGGACAAGTACACACCATCAATAAAGTTGCCGGCAATAAATTCCTCTTGCCAGAAAAGTTCAAAAATTATCTTCTTTTTTAAAGGAGACGCGTGAAGTCTTTGATGTGTTTCTCTAGCTTAGGGGTGCAAGCAACAGCAACCTCGGTATATATCTCGAGGCGATTCGTATCGTTACGGTCCTTTATCGAATTAAAACGTTTGATTGGAAACTATCTTTTTGAGTAGTAGGTCATGAAAAGATTGATTTGATTCGTCGGATTATTTCTTGGATGGTATTTCTCCGCAACAATATTTTTCTCTTTAGCCCAATTGTCATTACTACATGATCAAAATTTTCTTTTGACGAGATGTCTGAGAAAACGTGTAACATGATCGTAATTCTATATTGTCAGAGTCGACACAACCAATCCGACAAATTTCATCTGACTATTTGTATATTCAGTGTGGTCAAGTATAGCTTGAATCGCGGGTCTGGTCAAGTAGTTGGCCATGTAAACTCAAGAGTCATTTTCCCGTATGCATAACCTAATATTGAAAAATCCGACGGATCATATCTAATTTAAGTTTGAGTAGGATCAACTTACTAATGAATAAATCTTTTCCAATCATGAAATTTTTGTATTTACGAGATTCAAACATGAGATTTTATCTTAAAAAATAAATACTGAACCGCTTAAATAGTTGCAAGTCCTTTTTTACCGGCGAGGGAAACGGTTAAAATAACAGTGAGAAAAGCAAAATCTGAGGTAGGAATTGGTCATATGGAGGTCTATGTCATGGACTTTTGTAATATCAAAGATCAAACGATGGGCCCACAAAGCTCATGGGCCGAAGATGGTTTGTTTGCATCATAATGGACATGTTGGGCCCCTTCGAAGACTCGTCAACGGTTTGAGAATTCATACCAGGGGAAAAAATGATGTAACATATTAACCACACAAAATATATAATACAACATATTAACGAATTTGGGCACATACACCACTTGCATATAGTCTTGCTCCTCAACTATGATACACATTTCTTTTCCTTTTCCCCTTTATGGCCACCGTCAGTCCTAGAGCATATGATGACGGAGATTGTAACTTACCAGCTACTAAAGTTCTCGAGGACATACTACCACGCATAATTAATGAAGCCTTCTTAGGGCTTGATATGATTTATTTATCGTCAGCTGAAATTAGCTTCTTCTTGGATTCTAACGACCATCTCGTACACTGCAGCTGCTATCTCGTTCGCTGACGTGAACTGGCAATTATCCTCAACCTGTTCCGTTAATTCGAGAAATTTTATCACAAAATAATTTAAAGAAAAGGAGTAACGTATAAGAATATAGTGGAAACAAAATCAGAGATATATTACATTCATAAGTTTGAGTGGGGTTACTTTTGATCATGATCGTGTCGGCCCTCGTATGTGAAGTTAATTATTATATGAAGATTTACGTACTTAGATAGTTTAATTAATCAAGAGATTCATATGCTATGGACAAATGAGGGAGAATTGTTAGTTGGGTTTCTAGGCATTGGGCTTATCTAACTTTCTTACGGGGAAATTAATTCTATTAAAGTTTGGTGGGGTTGAGGCTTGGCTCTAGCTGATAGCTAGGATCATAGATTATGTACCCTGGTACTGGAGAAAGTTTTTTGTGTAATGGTTATATATGACGTAATTCATGGGACAAAATCACAAAATACTTAAAAAATTATAACCGTTACATACCCTGGTGCTGAAGGAATACAAGACCATATCATTGACGGTCGTGACATTGAGGTGGAGGATGCTGACGCCGAGATACTGCAACCTGACCACCATCTTCAGCAGCTGCTTAGGCTGCTTCGTCGACAGGACCTTAACATTGGCATGGTTGTCCGCCATCGTCACCTCCACATTAGCTATTGCAGTCTCTGGCCTCTCCGGTCCCACCATTGTTTCGACAGTTGGGCCAGCGTAATGATTCAACTGAGTCGGGTCGGCCGAGTACTGTGGGAAGGTGAAGAAGTCGGCAAAGGGGGAGGAAGAGAGGTCATTAGTCGTGTTCTTGTTCCCTGACACTTTCCTTTGGGCCGCCTTGAGGGATTGCAAGAGCTGCTCGAGCTCCTTCACGAAGTTGACAGCTCCTTCTATGATTGATGCCTGGTCCACCTAATTAATTTGATCATAAAAAAAGTACATCGATGAGTTAAGATCGATTAAGTTATGGGACACAAAAAAAGATCATCGAAAATATAATGCGGGGTTAGGTAAATAGTAGTTTTATCTTGCTTTTTTCAGCAAATCAATATCTTTCTTTTTATAGCAAGGAAGCGATTTATGTATAATCATATATGTTAAGTTCTAAGCTGTAGTTGATTGACAACTTACGGTCATATAGCATTAATTAAGAGCCTCCAATAGTTGATAGTAGCTTGATCGATCAGTTACCGCGTACTCATTCAACAACAAGGCATATATAGTCCTGATTAATTTGCACCATAAATTGAGAGAGAGAGAGAGAGAGAGAGAGAGAGAGAGAGAGAGAGAGAGTACCCTGTGGGTGTAGGACGGGGGCATCATGGACCGAAGCACGGCGAGGTACTCATTCATCTGCTTCCGGCGGTTCCTCTCCACCGCAATGTGCGCCGTCCTCTGGTTCTCCACCTCCTCCTTGTTCTTCACCACCCTCGCCTTCCGTCTGATCTTCCTCCTGCAGCCCACCGCCACATCCATTGCAGGAAACATCATGGAACCTCCGCCAAAGTCCTCCGGCGGCAATGACGAGGAGGAGGAGGAGTTGATCCCACCATCGCACCCGACCATGGGGCCGGAGTCCCAACTGCTCACACCAGCAACACTCTTTTCCAGTATAGCAACATCATTATCGCTCTTTTCCGGTGTTTGTATGCCGGTCATATCATAATCCGGCTCGAACACGGATCCACCACATGGATAAAAATGTTCCTCATAAAGATAGGAGGAGGAAGAAGAAGAGAAAGGGTCTTGTTTGAATACAACGGTTTCTAAGGCCATAATCCTTCTTTCCTCTTTGGGGTTTTTAGGGTTTTAAGGGAGGGGGGGGGGGGGGGGGGGGGGGGGGGGGGGGGGAGAGAGAGAGAGAGAGAGGGAGAGAGAGGGAGAGAATTAACTTAAGGAAAGGAAGTGAATTACTTTGCAAAAATGGACAAAATGATTCACTTATAAAGGCACTAGCCAATAGTGTTAGTAGACAATTTCCCTTTCAAGTTCAATTAAAATCAATGATAATAATAATAAGGGAACCAGTAGAATTTTTCTAATTATAAATCATAGCAAGTTGGACACGGGGCCGGATCATTGGGTGTAGAAATTCTATGATTTGATTTATGAGGGATTGCGTTTGACACGATGCACACACATCACAATCGCATGAGCAAGATAGAGAGAGGCAAGACACACCATTGCGTTTTGTCGTGCATTTTTGCAACCTTGTTATATAATTTTATGTCCCAAAGTTTCTATACATATCCATTCACATAAATGGCGTATATATAATAATTATTATTATTAATAATATAGTCTAGTAGTGTCATATGATGATGCCCAAACTTTCTCATTCTTGTGTGTGATTAATTTTAAATGGAAATGACTTGCTGTATTAGACTTAACACCAACTTAGATTTATTAATCAAAAGAGGGTGTAGTTACTTACACTATTATTCATATGATGATGCCCGAACACTCTCATTCTTCTATTAGACTCAATACCAATTTAGATTTATTGAAAATCGTATGATGTTATCCTTGAAGGACACATGATTTGATATTGAGATTATATATATATATATTTCCCGCATCTGTCAAAGGATTCCCGCTAGCTATTTTATGAACTATATTTCAAAATCATATGAATGATATAATAAAATACATTATATCGTCAATCCTTAATATTCTGATATTCGATAACGTAGTATTTATCAATTTCAGTGATAAAAATATATCTTATTCATCAACAAAATCATTCAAACTACATGGGGTAAATTCTAATCAGTCAATATATTATTGTATATTCTGTATCTCTGTACACTATGTGCGTATATATATATATGTATGAGGAAATTAAAACTATTGACATAATTATAATATTAGGATAAAAGAAGAAAATGGAGTGCGTCTTAATATTGCCTTCTAGTCATTTCATATCTTTACTAGTAATTTATATATATATATATATATATATATATATTTTGGATAAGTGGCAGATTAATTTAGATTTTAATTATGAACATTTTGATTTTTAGAATATACTTATACGCGTTCCGAGATCATTTGCTATATAGGATACCTGCAGCAAGTAGCATAATATTCTCGATTGGAATATATAAATTTAACTAATGAAAATTTCCAGGCACG
This sequence comes from Punica granatum, assembly GCF_007655135.1. Taxonomy (NCBI): domain Eukaryota; kingdom Viridiplantae; phylum Streptophyta; class Magnoliopsida; order Myrtales; family Lythraceae; genus Punica; species Punica granatum. Next base: position 5,485,622 of record NC_045131.1, read on the forward strand.
TGTCAATTTCAATTATTAGCAGACGACAATGTAATTTGGAACAAATCTAAAACTCGAGCAACTTCTTTTGGTCGCATTCTATTTTGTGAAGAGTACTCGGAAGACTTTGTCAGTCTCAGTATTAGACTAACTGATTATCCCTCACCCAATATCCTCGCTTCTTCGGTAATAATGCACAAAACAATAACAGCTAATTAATTAATTAATGATTTATTCTTCCTGGAAATTTGTGGTCAAAATCACCGCGACTTCGATTTTGACCTTAACGTTGCACACAAAAAGAGGCAAAGAGAGGACACGTGGCCTCATGGGACGACATGGCGAGAAGGAATCTGTTATATAAATATTAATAATCATCATCATATAATTATAATTATAACCTTCAAAAAGGACTAGGCAACCTCCACCCCATTCCAATGACTGTGACTCATTTCTTAATTTATATGTCTTTTCGCTAATTAAATCTGTCCTGAAATTCCTCGTATTTCCTCTTGCCAAGCTTCTACTGCAATAGATTAATGAGAACATAACCACGATTAAAATAAACTTATTAGCAGAAAAAAAATAGATGTATTATTACAAAAGGTTTTGTTCCCATATGCATCGAGAAGAATTCCATTCAAGGATTTCCAAGTTGCCTGCAATCATTAGAAGCTCTATCACGCTAAATTATTTAAGGAAGCACCGATAATTAAGTCATCATTTTACAAATAATTATTTTCAAGCATGCAATTCATCAATAAGGTTTCTCAGGCATCTACCGAAAAAGAAATTAATATATTTCTATATATATATATGATCAACCGTATATATTGTCTTATAATTTCCACATATATTAATACGGAAAAATACATATATATTAATTATCTTCATTCAGCTCCGGCCCCAATTCTATGAAAAAATACATATATTTGATTATTTTATCATGTCAGTATCTTATTAAGCCACTTGATGATTTGAACAATACTAAAACTTACTTTTGAAAGTGTGAACCATGTAAGATTATTATTATTATTATTATTATTTTACTTTCTCGGAAACAATGTTAAAGCTCCTCCTTCCTTAGGTATGTTTCATTAGTTCTCACTGTACCGACGTTTCATATATAGTCCAATATTAATAATAAACTATATATATGTATATCTATATATATATATGTATGTCCTAATTTTACATCTCACTGGGGGGTCTATGTATGAAATCTTCGAAGCGAAAAGATTCGTGGTTTCTCTAATTATTTCGTCGTTATCAAATCAAGGCAATGGTGGTAGGCGACGAATTAATTTCGTTTTTGTTTGTGTGTGTGTTTTGGGTTGGGGGTGGTGGGGGGATGGAGATTATTTTTATTAAAGCTATGTCCTTTTTGTTGGTTTGATGAAGAAAACGAATTATCTGCTTTAAGCGCCATTATTCCACTAATTGCTTTCTTGGCGGGCGGTCCCTTAAGGATCACAGCTGATCTCTTGAGATTTAGACCCTTTTGATAATATAATATACGATGTAGTCGTCCATGCACAAAAACTGATTTAATTATTAATAACTAGTTGTTAATTATCTCGGATTATTAATTAATAGTCGACTTTTGCACGCACGTGCAATATGATGTTGAAATTGGACACCCCCATGATGAAGAGGATGTATAATTATAATCAGTGCATTATGTTTTTTTTTTTTTCCTTTCAGAATTGACAGTTTTCTATACCAAATCCCTTTAACTTTTATTTCACTTAAAGTGAGGACGCATATTGTGACCGTGAATGCTTTTGCTTTGAGCCTGACGTGAACATTCTAGAGCCACGATCTAGCTGAAGTGACCCTATATTAATTGCATACAAATGGTATGATACCAACTGCCATATTAATAAATTTTAGGATTGGGAAGAATTATTTTTGTTAAAGCTTTGTCTTTTTTGTTGGTTTGATGAAGAAAACCAAATATCTTCTTTAAGCGCCATTAGTCCGCTAATTGCTTTCTTGGCTGGCGGTCCCTTAAAGATCACAGTTGATCTCTTGAGATTTACACCATAATATACGAGCCTCTTATATGTAGTCGTCCATGCACAAAAACTGGTTTAATTATTAACAACTACTTGTTAATTAATCTCAGATTATTAATTAATCGTCGACTTTTGCATGCACGTGCTCCAATATGACGTTGAAATTGGACACCCCATGATGAAGAGGATGCATTATACAATTATAATCCATGCATTCTATTTTTCTTCTTTAAGAATGGACAGTTTTCTATACTAACTCCCTTTAACTTTTGTTTCACCTAAACTGAAATGTTTATTGTGACTATGAATGCTTTTGCTTTGAGCCTGATGCGGACATTCCGGAAGCCACGATCTAGCTGAAGTGACCCTATATTAATTGCATACAAATGATACGATACCGATTGCCATATTAATAATTTTTAGGATTTGGAAGAATTATTTTTATTAAAGCTTTGTCTTTTTGGTTGGTTAGTTAATCTCGGATTATTAATTAATCGTCGACTTTTGCATGCACGTGCTCCAATATGACGTTGAAATTGGACACCCCATGATGAAGAGGATGCATTATACAATTATAATCCATGCATTCTGTTTTTCTTCTTTAAGAATGAACAGTTTTTCATACTAACTCCCTTTAACTTTTATTTCACCTAAACTGAAATGTTTATTGTGACTATGAATGCTTTTGCTTTGAGCCTGATGCGGACATTCCGGAAGCCACGATCTAGCTGAAGTGACCCTTTATTAATTGCATACAAATGATACGATACCGATTGCCATATTAATAATTTTTAGGATTTGGAAGATTATTTTTATTAAAGCTTTGTCTTTTTTGTTGGTTAGTTAATCTCGGATTATTAATCGTCGACTTTTGCATGCACGTGCTCCAGTATGACGTTGAAATTGGACACCCCCATGATGAAGAAGAGTGTAGAGAGAGATGTAAGGCACTTGAGATGTAATAACTGATCACTGCTACTGTAGATTTTTTTTTTCCATTTTGGCTTTAATTCGATATAGTATATATAATAATCAATCAGTTGCCCGTTAAAAGCAAAAGGAAAAATGAATTTGAGTTCAAACAATGGTTTTGATGTATACTTAATAATACATACCCAACTTGGGTTTCTTAATGGTACGATGTAATCTTTCAAGGGCACATGATATGATGATAAGATATTGAGATGATATTTCCAGCATCTTTTGTGAGGAATCCTACTAGCCTTTTCATCCCCCAAATATACATGCGATTTATATAATATAAAGTACACATATACATATATATATGTGTGTGTGTATTCATATACTCACACAGTAATCGATACTGCTCGTGCAAATATAGTAAAAAAAAATAAAATATATATATATATATATATATAGCCTTCTTTTTTTTTCCCCCCTAATGATTCAGGGTTAATCCTGTGCCCCATCGACCCCTAAATCTCCCATGGAATCGGGTGCATGACATGCAAGATGGAGCATGTAAGGAGTGGCCTCCAAAACGTTTTGCAATAGGATGGGATTGATTCTGCGACTCTCATGTTATGCGGGGAATAAGAGACTTGCTCAACCACGCACACTAATTTTTGAAGGTTGTAATATGTATATACACTAGCACATGTTGAGATTTTTTGAAATAAAATATTTTGTCTGCGTCGCTTAAAGAAGAATGAGTATTTCAACGCAGTCATTTTTTATCATCTGTATTATTATATTCTAGTTTTTTGTCTTTCAGGTTAGAATATATGGGCGTCGAGCTTAAAATTGGATGATATGGTAAACATATTAGAAGTCGAGGTTTCGTGGTTGATTAGTAATAAATAGATTCCATACGTAAACCAGCATCATGATTGAAACAAAGTCAACAACAGTTCAATTATTCCACTGGGGAAAAAAAAACTGTATTTCACTTATCAGAAAAATCAACAATAGTCCAAACTCATCCCGACAAATTATTAGCGGACAATATATAACAGATAGAGAGATAGATAGACCGAACAATATATATATATATATATATATTATATAATAGATAGAATACAATAAATACCAGCTTCAGGCCACTTTCTTTTGGCAGCAGGGGAAGACTTTGCCCGTTGAAAAAGAAACAGCAATGGTTGTCACCTAATTAATTATTTTTTAATGAGGTTACGGAGTGTGTTCATCTTATTAATTGAGGGGAACTTCTCTTTTACTCCTAGTCATTAGTTATTGGGTGATTAATTATAGGGTGGATACCATTGACACCTCTTATAGGTTGTTAATATACCAACGACTTCCCCTCTTAAAAATTAACCAATCATCACCCTTGATTGTGCTAATGTGACATCTGAACACGTGCCACTTGTAAATTAGGTTGAAGTTGTAGGTTTTCCAATTTTTTATTTCAAAAATAAAAATATTTTTTTTTAAATTTGAAATAAAAGAGGGCAGGAGGAAACCAAAAGCTAGGGCTCTCCGTTGTCCATCTCCACCTTAAGTGAGGTCATCGGAGTGGTTAGAGGCCTTCGACAACCACACCTGGGGGAATGGTGGATAGTGGGGAAGCCCCCCACCATCGGTTTCGCCCCCATTGTCTCTTCTAGTTCACAAAGAGAATGTGGGGCAGAACTTGCAATGGGTCTCTCATGCCGGACACCTCCCATCTAGGTGAGTTCGTCAGGGGCATCGGAAGCCTCTGGCAACCATACTAGGGGGCGGGGTAGGATTTGCTCCCCAATTCTATCCTTTCAAAAATTCCAAAAGAGAGAGTGAGGGGCAAATCTGGCGATAGGAGCTCCCCACCGCCCATCGACCTCTCAAGTATGGTCGTTGAAGGCTTCCGATACCACTGGCAACTTCACCTTGGGGATAGTTGGCTAGCGGGGAAGCTCCTATCTAGTTCAATGCATTACTCTTTATTTAAAGTTTTAAAAAAATTTGAAATTAAAAATAATTTTAAGAGTTATCCCATTCGCATAATTTACAACAGATGCTCACTCAGCTATTATATCAGCAAAATTAGGGATGATAAAAGATCAATTTTAAAAGGAGGAAATATCATCGATAAATTAACAAATTATAGAGGGTGTGATGGTATATATATGATGTACAATTATATTGATTTCTAAAAGATTATAGTAGTCATAAGTATAAGAAATTTGACCTCATTGTTGAATACTACTGAAGGGACAAAAGATGGAATACGCTGCGGGAGGGAATCTCTGTGACATTTGAAAATCTTAGGAAGAAATCTGTATTACATCTGAAAATTTGGTGATGATTAAAATGATATGGATCGAATAAATAATCAATTATTAAAAGGATAAAATTGTTCATGATAGGAGAACAATCATGATAATATTTTTTAAAATTTTTTGAAATAAGAAAATAAAAAAGTCCTTCTAATATCACGTAATTCTCTCATAAAATAATTTGAGATCAATTTTATGAGAGAATTATATTTAAAGGAAAAGAATATAAAATATGTTGAAATTAATACTTTTATACAACTTTATCTATATATCCCTAGCGTAAAACTTGTCTACGATTCAGTAAATTATCTAATGATAACATTCAGTTTAGTAGTTTTATTCATAAAGGGAGCATATGTTAAAATGAAAACAAAAGAAAGAGAGAAGGTATTGATAATCAAAAGTAGGAAGATGGAAGAAAAGATGAGTCTAATTTGCAACAAATAAAAGAAAAAAATATAAAAAAGGAAAAGAATAGTAAAATGAGAAAAAATGAATATAAAGTTTCAAACACGGGAAAATGAATACAATTAGTCATGTCTCTACCATTACAACTTCGATAAACTTATGCTCACTTCTTATTTCTCTATTAATTTTTTTTAATTATGAAAAACTAAATTCAACAACATGAAGGATACATTATAGAGACGCTACTAAACTTGTGAAATTGTTGACGTGGTAAAATATTATTATACAAATC